>NW_024470845.1:407870-610159 GCF_017639515.1 Carcharodon carcharias
AGACCCGTCCCCACCAGTACTGTACCCCAGTGTTATACAGTGACAGACCTGTCCCCACCAGTACTGTACCCCAGTGTTATACAGTGACAGACCAGTCCCCACCAGTACTGTACCCCAGTGTTATACAGTGACAGACCAGTCCCCACCAGTACTGTACCCCAGTGTTATACAGTGACAGACCTGTCCCCACAAGTACTGTACCCCAGTGTTATACAGTGACAGACCAGTCCCCACCAGTACTGTACCCATGTGTTATACAGTGACAGACACTTCCCCACCAGTACTGTACCAGTGTTATACAGTGACAGACCCTTCCCCACCAGTACTGTACCAGTGTTATACAGTGACAGACCTGTCCCCACTAATACTGTACCCCAGTGTTATACAGTGACAGACCTGTCCCCACAAGTACTGTACCCCAGTGTTATACAATGTCAGACCTGTCCCCACCAGTACTGTACCCCAGTGTTATACAGTGACAGACACATCCCCACCAGTACTGTACTCCAGTGTTATACAGTAACAGACCTGTCCCCACTAATACTGTACCCCAGTGTTATACAGTGACAGACCTGTCCCCACAAGTACTGTACCCCAGTGTTATACAGTGACAGACCCGTCCCCACCAGTACTGTACCCATGTGTTATACAGTGACAGACCCTTCCCCACCAGTACTGTACCAGTGTTATACAGTGACAGACCTGTCCCCACTAATACTGTACCCCAGTGTTATACAGTGACAAACCTGTCCCCACAAGTACTGTACCTCAGTGTTATACAGTGACAGACCTGTCCCCAACAGTACTGTACCCATGTGTTATACAGTGACAGACCTATCCCCACAAGTACTATACCAGTGTTATACAGTGACAGACCCGTCCCCACCAGGACTGTACCCCAGTGTTATGCAGTGACAGACCCATCCCCACCAGTACTGTACTCCAGTGTTATACAGTGGCAGACCTGTCCCCACCAGTACTGTACCCCAGTGTTATACAGTGACAGACCCGTCCCCACAAGTACTGTACCCCAGTGTTATACAGTCACAGACCTGTCCACACCAGTACTGTGCCCCAGTGTTATAAAGTGACAGACATGTCCCCACCAGTACTGTACCCGTGTTATACAGTATCAGACCCGTCCCCACCAGTACTGCTACCCCAGTGTTATACTGTAACAGACCCGTCCCCACCAGTACTGTACCCCAGTGTTATACAGTGACAGACCCGTACCCACCAGTACTGTACCCCAGGGTTATACAATGACAGACCTATCCCCACCAGTACTGTAGCACAGTGTTATACAGTGACAGACACATCCCCACCAGTACTGTACCCCAGTGTTATACAGTGACACACCTGTCCCCACCAGTACTGTACCCCAGTGTTATACAGTGACACACCTGTCCCCACCAGTACTGTACCCCAGTGTTTTACAGTGACAGACACCTCCCCACCAGTACTGTACCCCAGTGTCATACAGTGACAGACCCATCCCCACCAGTACTATACCCCAGTATTATACAGTGACAGACCCGTCCCCACCAGTACTATACCCCACTGTTATACACTGACAGACCCGTCCCCACCAGTACTGTATCCCAGTGTTATACAGTGACGGACCTGTCCCCACCAGGACTGTACCCCAGTGTTATACAGTGACAGACCCGTCCATACCAGTACTGTACCCCAGTGTTATACAATGACAGACCTGTCCCCACCAGTACTGTACCCCAGTGTTATACAGTGACAGACCTGTCCCCACCAGTACTGTACCCCAGTGTTATACAGTGACAGACACATCCCCATCAGTACTGTACCAGTGTTATACAGTGACAGACCATTCCCCACCAGTACTGTACCAGTGTTATACAGTGCAGACCCGTACCCACCTTTACTGTACCCCGGTGTTATACAGTGACAGACCTGTCCCCACCAGTACTGTACCCCAATGTTATACAGTGACAGACCTGTCCCCACCAGTACTGTACCCCAGTATTATAGTGACAGACCTGTCCCCACCAGTACTGTACCCCAGTGTTACACAGTGACAGACGCTGTCCCCACCAGTACTGTATCCCAGTGTTATACAGGGACAGACCCGTCCCCACCAGTACTGTACCCCAGTGTTACACAGTGACAGACCTGTCCCCACCAGTACTGTACCCCAGTGTTATACAGTGACAGACCTGTCCCCACCAGTAATGTACCCCAGTGTTATACAGGGACAGACCCGTCCCCACCAGTACTGTAACCCAGTTTTATACAGTGACAGACCTGTCCCCACCAGTACTGTACCCCAGTGTTATACAGTGACAGACCTGTCCCCACTAGTACTGTACCCCAGTGTTATACAGTGACAGACCTGTCCCCACCAGTACGGTACCCCATTGTTATACAGTGACAGACCGGTCCCCACCAGTACTGCACCCCTGTGTTATACAGTGACAGACCAGTCCCCACCAGTACTGTACCCCAAAGTTATACAGTGACAGACCAGTCCCCACCAGTACAGTACCTCTGTGTTATACAATGACATACCTGTCCCCACCAGGACTGTACCCCAGTGTTATGCAGTGACAGACCCATCCCCACCAGTACTGTACTCCAGTGTTATACAGTGACAGACCTGTCCCCACCAGTACTGTACCCCAGTGTTATACAGTGACAGACCCGTCCCCACAAGTACTGTACCCCAGTGTTATACAGTGACTGACCTGTCCACACCAGTACTGTACCCCAGTGTTATAAAGTGACAGACATGTCCCCACCAGTACTGTACCCCAGTGTTATACAGTGACAGACCCGTACCCACCAGTACTGTACCCCAGGGTTATACAATGACAGACCTGTCCCCACCAGTACTGTAGCCCAGTGTTATACAGTGACAGACACATCCCCACCAGTACTGTACCCCAGTGTTATACAGTGACACACCTGTCCCCACCAGTACTGTACCCCAGTGTTATACAGTGACACAGCTGTCCCCACCAGTACTGTACCCCAGTGTTTTACAGTGACAGACACCTCCCCACCAGTACTGTACCCCAGTGTCATACAGTGACAGACCCCTCCCCACCAGTACTGTACCCCAGTGTTATACAGTGACAGACCCGTCCCCACCAGTACTATACCCCAGTGTTATACACTGACAGACCCGTCCCCACCAGTACTGTATCCCAGTGTTATACAGTGACGGACCTGTCCCCACCTTTACTGTACCCCGGTGTTATACAGTGACAGACCTGTCCCCACCAGTACTGTACCCCAATGTTATACAGTGACAGACCTGTCCCCACCAGTACTGTACCCCAGTATTATAGTGACAGACCTGTCCCCACCAGTACTGTACCCCAGTGTTACACAGTGACAGACGCTGTCCCAACCAGTACTGTACCCCAGTGTTATACAGGGACAGACCCGTCCCCACCAGTACTGTACCCCAGTGTTACACAGTGACAGACCTGTCCCCACCAGTACTGTACCCCAGTGTTATACAGTGACAGACCTGTCCCCACCAGTAATGTACCCCAGTGTTATACAGGGACAGACCCGTCCCCACCAGTACTGTAACCCAGTTTTATACAGTGACAGACCTGTCCCCACCAGTACTGTACCCCAGTGTTATACAGTGACAGACCTGTCCCCACTAGTACTGTACCCCAGTGTTATACAGTGACAGACCTGTCCCCACCAGTACGGTACCCCAGTGTTATACAGTGACAGACCGGTCCCCACCAGTACTGCACCCCTGTGTTATACAGTGACAGACCAGTCCCCACCAGTACTGTACCCCAAAGTTATACAGTGACAGACCAGTCCCCACCAGTACAGTACCTCTGTGTTATACAATGACATACCTGTCCCCACCAGGACTGTACCCCAGTGTTATGCAGTGACAGACCCATCCCCACCAGTACTGTACTCCAGTGTTATACAGTGACAGACCTGTCCCCACCAGTACTGTACCCCAGTGTTATACAGTGACAGACCCGTCCCCACAAGTACTGTACCCCAGTGTTATACAGTGACTGACCTGTCCACACCAGTACTGTACCCCAGTGTTATAAAGTGACAGACATGTCCCCACCAGTACTGTACCCCAGTGTTATACAGTGACAGACCCATACCCACCAGTACTGTACCCCAGGGTTATACAATGACAGAACTGTCCCCACCAGTACTGTAGCCCAGTGTTATACAGTGACACACCTGTCCCCACCAGTACTGTACCCCAGTGTTATACAGTGACACAGCTGTCCCCACCAGTACTGTACCCCAGTGTTTTACAGTGACAGACACCTCCCCACCAGTACTGTACCCCAGTGTCATACAGTGACAGACCCCTCCCCACCAGTACTGTACCCCAGTGTTATACAGTGACAGACCCGTCCCCACCAGTACTATACCCCAGTGTTATACACTGACAGACCCGTCCCCACCAGTACTGTATCCCAGTGTTATACAGTGACGGACCTGTCCCCACCAGGACTGTACCCCAGTGTTATACAGTGACAGACCCGTCCATACCAGTACTGTACCCCAGTGTTATACAATGACAGACCTGTCCCCACCAGTACTGTACCCCAGTGTTATACAGTGACAGACCTGTCCCCACCAGTACTGTACCCCAGTGTTATACAGTGACAGACACATCCCCATCAGTACTGTACCAGTGTTATACAGTGACAGACCATTCCCCACCAGTACTGTACCAGTGTTATACAATGCAGACCCGTACCCACCTTTACTGTACCCCGGTGTTATACAGTGACAGACCTGTCCCCACCAGTACTGTACCCCAATGTTATACAGTGACAGACCTGTCCCCACCAGTACTGTACCCCAGTATTATACAGTGACAGACCTGTCCCCACCAGTACTGTACCCCAGTGTTATACAGGGACAGACCCGTCCCCAACAGTACTGTACCCCAGTGTTACACAGTGACAGACCTGTCCCCACCAGTACTGTACCCCAGTGTTATACAGGGACAGACTCGTCCCCACCAGTACTGTACCCCAGTGTTACACAGTGACAGACCCTTCCCCACCAGTACTGTATCCCAGTGTTATACAGTGACAGACCTGTCCCCACCAGTACTGTACCCCAGTGTTATACAGGGACAGACCCGTCCCCTCCAGTACTGTACCCCAGTTTTAAACAGGGACAGACCCGTCCCCACCAGTACTGTACCCCAGTGTTATACAGGGACAGACCGGTCCCCACCAGTACGGTACCCCAGTGTTATACAGTGACAGACACTTCCCCACCAGTACGGTACTCCAGTGTTATACAGTAACAGACCTGTCCCACCAGTACTGTACCAGTGTTATACAGTGACAGACCCTTCCCCACCAGTACTGTACCAGTGTTATACAGTGACAGACCTGTACCCACCAGTACTGTAGCCCAGTGCTATACACTGGCAGACCCGTACCCACCTTAACTGTACCCCGGTGTTATACAGTGACATACCTGTCCCCACCAGTACTGTACCCCAGTGTGATACAGTGACAGACACATCCCCACCAGTACTGTACTCCAGTGTTATACAGTAACAGACCTGTCCCCACTAATACTGTACCCCAGTGTTATACAGTGACAGACCTGTCCCCACAAGTACTGTACCCCAGTGTTATACAGTGACAGACCAGTCCCCACCAGTACTGTACCCATGTGTTATACAGTGACAGACACTTCCCCACCAGTACTGTACCAGTGTTATACAGTGACAGACCCTTCCCCACCAGTACTGTACCAGTGTTATACAGTGACAGACCTGTCCCCACTAATACTGTACCCCAGTGTTATACAGTGACAGACCTGTCCCCACAAGTACTGTACCCCAGTGTTATACAATGTCAGACCTGTCCCCACCAGAACTGTACCCCAGTGTTATACAGTGACAGACCAGTCCCCACCAGTACTGTACCCCTGTGTTATACAGTGACAGACCCTTCCCCACCAGTACTATACCAGTGTTATACAGTGACAGACCCTTCCCCATCAGTACTGTACCAGTGTTATACAGTGACAGACCTGTCCCCACCAGTACTGTACCCCAGTGTTATACAGTGACAGACCTGTACCCCAGTGTTATACAGTGACAGACCTGTCCCCACCAGTACTGTACCCCAGTGTTATACATTGACAGACCTGTCCCCACCAGTACTGTACCCCAGTGTTATACAGTGACAGACCAGTCCCCACCAGTACTGTACCCCTGTGTTATACAGTGACAGACCAGTCCCCACCAGGACTGTACCCCAGTGTTATACAGTGACAGACCAGTCCCCACCAGTACTGTACCCCAGTGTTATATAGTGACAGACCCGTACCCACCAGTACTGTACCCCAGTGTTATACAGTGCAGACCTGTACCCAACTTTGCTGTACCCCGGTGTTATACAGTGACGTACCTGTCCCCACCAGTACTGTACCGCAGTGTTTTGGTGACAGACACATCCCCACCAGTAATGTACCCCAGTGTTATACAGTGACAGACCCGTCCCCACCAGTACTATACCCCAGTGTTATACTGTAACAGACCAGTCCCCACCAGTACTGTACCCCAGTGTTATACAGTGAAAGACCTGTCCCCACCAGCACTGTACCCCAGTGTTATACAATGACAAACCTGTCCCCACCAGAACTGTACCCCAGTGTTATACAGTGACAGACACATCCCCACCAGTACTGTACCCCACTGTAATACAGTGACAGACCCGTCCCCACCAGTACTGTACACCGCTGTTATACTGTGACAGACCCATCCCCACCAGTACTGTACCCCAGTGTTATACAGTGACAGACCTGTCCCCACCAGTACTGTACCCCAGTGTTATAGTTACTGACCTGTCCCCACCAATATTGTACCCCAGTGTTATACAGTGACAGACCCGTCCCCACCAGTAATGTGCCCCAGTGTTATACAGTGACACACCTGTCCCCAACAGTACTGTACCCCAATGTTATACAGTGACAGACCCATCCCCACCAGTACTGTACCCCAGTGTTATACAGTGACAGACCCATCCCCACCAGTACTGTACACCAATGTTATACAGTGACAGCCCCGTCCCCACCAGTACTGTACCCCAGTGTTATACAGTGACACACCTGTCCCCAACAGTATTGTACCCCAGTGTTATACAGTGACAGACCCGTCCCCACCAGTACTGTACCCCAGTGTTATACAGTGACAGACCCATCCCCACCAGTTCTGTACCCCAGTGTTATACAGTGACAGATCCATCCCCACCAGTACCGTACCCCAGTGTTATACAGTGACAGACCTGTCCCCACCAGTACTGTACACCACTGTTATACAGTGGCAGACACATCCCCACCAGTACTGTACCCCAGTGTTATACAGTGACAGACCTGTGCCCACCAGTACTGTACACCACTGTTATACAGTAACAGACCCGACCCCACCAGTACTGTACCCGTGTTACAGTGACAGACCTGTCCCCACTAGTACTGTACCCCAGTGTTATACGGTGACAGACCCGTCCCCACCCGTACTGTACCCCAGTGTTATACAGTGACAGACCTGTCCCCACCAGTACTCTACCCCAGTATTATACAGTGACAGACCTATCCCCACCAGTACTGTACCCCAGTGTTACACAGTGCCAGATCCATCCCCCACCAGTACTGTACTCCAGTGTTATACAGTGACAGACCTGTCCTCACCAGAACTGTACCCCAGTGTTATACAGTGACAGACCCTTCCCCACCAGTACTGTACCCCAGTGTTATACAGTGACAGACCTGTCCCCACCCGTACTGTACCCCAGTGTTATACAGTGACAGACCTGTCCCCACCAGTACTCTACCTCAGTGTTATACAGTGACAGACCAGTCCTCACCAGTACTGTACCCCTGTGTTATACAGTGACAGACCCTTCCCCACCAGTACTATACCAGTGTTATACAGTGACAGACCCTTCCCCATCAGTACTGTACCAGTGTTATACAGTGACAGACCTGTCCCCACCAGTACTGTACCCCAGTGTTATACAGTGACAGACCTGTACCCCAGTGTTATACAGTGACAGACCTGTCCCCACCAGTACTGTACCCCAGTGTCATACATTGACAGACCTGTCCCCACCAGTACTGTACCCCAGTGTTATACAGTGACAGACCTGTCCCCACCAGTACTGTAACCCAGTGTTATACAGTGACAGACCAGTCCCCACCAGTACTGTACCCCTGTGTTATACAGTGACAGACCAGTCCCCACCAGGACTGTACCCCAGTGTTATACAGTGACAGACCAGTCCCCACCAGTACTGTACCCCAGTGTTATATAGTGACAGACCCGTACCCACCAGTACTGTACCCCAGTGTTATACAGTGCAGACCTTTACCCAACTTTGCTGTACCCCGGTGTTATACAGTGACGTACCTGTCCCCACCAGTACTGTACCGCAGTGTTTTGGTGACAGACACATCCCCACCAGTAATGTACCCCAGTGTTATACAGTGACAGACCCGTCCCCACCAGTACTATACCCCAGTGTTATACTGTAACAGACCAGTCCCCACCAGTACTGTACCCCAGTGTTATACAGTGAAAGACCTGTCCCCACCAGCACTGTACCCCAGTGTTATACAATGACAAACCTGTCCCCACCAGAACTGTACCCCAGTGTTATACAGTGACAGACACATCCCCACCAGTACTGTACCCCACTGTAATACAGTGACAGACCCATCCCCACCAGTACTGTACACCGCTGTTATACTGTGACAGACCCATCCCCACCAGTACTGTACCCCAGTGTTATACAGTGACAGACCTGTCCCCACCAGTACTGTACCCCAGTGTTATAGTTACTGACCTGTCCCCACCAATATTGTACCCCACTGTTATACAGTGACAGACCCGTCCCCACCAGTACTGTGCCCCAGTGTTATACAGTGACACACCTGTCCCCAACAGTACTGTACCCCAATGTTATACAGTGACAGACCCATCCCCACCAGTACTGTACCCCAGTGTTATACAGTGACAGACCCATCCCCACCAGTACTGTACACCAATGTTATACAGTGACAGACCCGTCCCCACCAGTACTGTACCCCAGTGTTATACAGTGACACACCTGTCCCCAACAGTATTGTACCCCAGTGTTATACAGTGACAGACCCGTCCCCACCAGTACTGTACCCCAGTGTTATACAGTGACAGACCCATCCCCACCAGTTCTGTACCCCAGTGTTATACAGTGACAGATCCATCCCCACCAGTACCGTACCCCAGTGTTATACAGTGACAGACCTGTCCCCACCAGTACTGTACACCACTGTTATACAGTGGCAGACACATCCCCACCAGTACTGTACCCCAGTGTTATACAGTGACAGACCTGTGCCCACCAGTACTGTACACCACTGTTATACAGTAACAGACCCGACCCCACCAGTACTGTACCCGTGTTACAGTGACAGACCTGTCCCCACTAGTACTGTACCCCAGTGTTATACAGTGACAGACCCGTCCCCACCCGTACTGTACCCCAGTGTTATACAGTGACAGACCTGTCCCCACCAGTACTTTACCCCAGTATTATACAGTGACAGACCTATCCCCACCAGTACTGTACCCCAGTGTTATACAGTGCCAGATCCATCCCCCACCAGTACTGTACCCCAGTGTTATACAGTGACAGACCTGTCATCACCAGAACTGTACCCCAGTGTTATACAGTGACAGACCCTTCCCCACCAGTACTGTACCCCAGTGTTATACAGTGACAGACCTGTCCCCACCCGTACTGTACCCCAGTGTTATACAGTGACAGACCTGTCCCCACCAGTACTCTACCTCAGTGTTATACAGTGACAGACCTATCCCCACCAGTACTGTACCCCAGTGTTATACAGTGACAGACACATCCCCACCAGTACTGTACCCCAGTGTTATACAGTGACAGACCTGCCCCCACCAGTACTGTACACCACTGTTATACAGTGACAGACCTGTCCCCACCAGTACTGTACACCACTGTTATACAGTGACTGACCTGTCCCCACCAGTACTGTACCCCAGTGTTATACAGTGACAGACCTGTCCCCACTAGTACTGTACCCCAGTGTTATACAGTGACAGACATGTCCCCACCAGTACTGTACACCACTGTTATACAGTGACAGACCTATCCCCACCAGTACTGTACCCGTGTTATACAGTGACAGATCCATCCCCCACCAGTACTGTACCCCAGTGTTATACAGTGACAGACCTGTCCCCACCACAACTGTACCCCAGTGCTATACAGTGACAGACCATTCCCCACCAGTACTGTACCCCAATGTTATACAGTGACAGACCAGTCCCCACCAGTACTGTACCCCAGTGTTATACAATGACAGATCCATTTCAGGTGTCAATCCCCAGAGAGCAGTGGAGGCTGGCTCTCTGAATATAGTCAAGGCTGAACTGGACGGATTTCTGATCGATAAGGGAGTCGAGGGGTGTGAGGAGGACAGGCTGGGAGGTACCATAATCACATCAGCATGTCCTTACTGTCTATGGGAGCAAGCTGGAGGGGCCGAGTGGTCGACTCCTGCTCCTGGTGTTCTGCTGTCTCCACTCTGTCACGGTCTCTCCATTTTGCATTCAATTTTGCCCCCTACCCCACCATGTGTCACCATGAATCCCCTCCCCCACTGTCCTCAATGTGTCACCAGGAATCCCCTCCCCCATTGTGGTCAATGGGTGTCACTATGAATCCCCTCCCCCACTGTCCTCAATGTGTCACCAGGAATCCCCTCCCCCACTGTCTTCAATGTGTCAGCATGAATCCCCTCCCCCATTAACGTCAATGTGTCACCAGGAATCCCCTCCCCCACTGTCCTCAATGTGTCAGCATGAATCCCCT
Source organism: Carcharodon carcharias (assembly GCF_017639515.1). Lineage (NCBI taxonomy): Eukaryota > Metazoa > Chordata > Chondrichthyes > Lamniformes > Lamnidae > Carcharodon > Carcharodon carcharias. The sequence goes on from NW_024470845.1 coordinate 418,769, forward strand.
CCCCCACAGTCTTCAATGTGTCACCAGGAATCCCCTCCCCCATTGTCCCCAATATGTCACCAGGAATCCCCTCCCCAACTGTCCTCAATGTGTCACCATGAATCCCCTCCCCCATTAACGTCAATGTGTCACCAGGAATTCCCTCCCCCATTGACGTCAATGTGTCACCAGGAATCCCCTCCCCCATTGTAGTCAATGTGTGTCCCCATGATTCCACTCCCCCTTTGTCCTCAATGTGTCACCAGGAATTCACTCCCCCCTTGACGTCAATGTGTCACCAGGAATCCCCTCACCCATTGATGTCAATGTGTCACCAGGAATCCCCTCCCCCATTGACGTCAATGTATCACCAGGAATCCCCTCCCCCATTGTGGTCAATGTGTCACCAGGAATCCCCTCCCCCATTGTGGTCAATGTGTCACCAGGAATCCCCTCCCCCATTGTGGTCAATGTGTCACCAGGAATCCCCTCCCCCATTGATGTCAATGTGTCACCAGGAATCCCCTCCCCCATTGACGTCAATGTATCACCAGGAATCCCCTCCCACATTGTGATCAATGTGTCACCAGGAATTCACTCCCTCATTGTCCTCAATGTGACACCAGGAATTCACTCCCCCAATGTCCTCAATGTGTCACCATGAAGCCCCTTCCACTTTGTCCTCAATGTGTCACCATGAAGCCCCTTCCACTTTGTCCTCAATGTGTCACCTTGAAGCCCCTTCCACTTTGTCCTCAATGTGTCACCTTGAAGCCCCTTCCACTTTGTCCTCAATGTGTCACCAGGAATCCCCTCCCCCATTGTGGTCAGTGGGTGTCACCATGAACCCCCTCCCCCATTATGGTCAATGGGTGTCACTGTGAATCTGCTCCCCCTTTGTGGTCAATGGGTGTCACCGTGAACCCCCTCCCCCATTGTGATCAATGGGTGTCACCGTGAACCCCTGCCCCATTGTAGTCAATGGGTGTCACCGTGAACCCCTCCCCCATTGTGGTCAGCGGGTGTCACCATGAACCCCCTCCCCCATTATGGTCAATGGGTGTCACTGTGAATCTGCTCCCCCATTGTGATCAAAGGGTGTCACCGTGAACCCCCTCCCCCATTGTGATCAATGGGTGTCACCGTGAACCCCTGCCCCATTGTGGTCAAAGGGTGTCACCGTGAACCCCCTCCCCCATTGTTAAAATGGGTGTCACCGTGAACCCCTCCCCCATTGTGGTGAATGGGTGTCACTGTGAATCCCCTCCACCTTTGTGATCAATGGGTGTCACCGTGAATCCCCTCCCCCTTTGTGGTCAATGGGTGTCACCGTGAATTCCCTCCCCCATTGTGATCAATGGGTGTCACCGTGAACCCCCTCCCCCATTGTGGTCAATGGGTGTCACCATAAATCCCCTCCCCCATTGTCCGCTCCCGTCATTTTCATTCCCCCCTCCACCGGACTCCGCCGCCGCCGCCCCCCCCCATCACTCACTCAGCGCGCTCTCCTCCATGGCTCCGCCGACTTCGGCCCCTCTTCTCCTCCCCTCCGTCTGCGGCCCCGGCGGCCACCCCTTCCCCCTCTCTCTCCTCCCCCACCCCCCCTCCCTCCGATCCGCCGCCGCGGAAATGGAAACGGAAACCGCCGAGCGGCCGCTACTCTCGGCCACCAAAACCAGACGCTGAGGGCGGAGGGGGAGGCGGAGCCGGGCCGGTGTGACGGACAGCCACCCCCTCCAATCGACGCCGGCCCGTTGGGCCGCCCGGCCAATCGGCGTCCGCTGCTGCCTGAATGCCCCCGATGCGGACCAATCAGCCGACGGGGCCCACCTTAAGTCCCGCCTTCCGATCGACCCAACGGCCGGGAGCGCAGGGGTGGGCGGGGCTGCCGTGAAAGGCGCGCGCCATTGGCCAACCGCTGTCGCCGCCGCCGGACTGACGGACGTTTGAGCCAATCGAACGCAGGACGCCGCCCTTTCCGGCCGCACGTACCGCAAACCGCCGCGGTTGCGCGAGCTCGAAGGCTCGGGCTGAGGGGTGGTCTTTTAGGGGGTGGTGGGGTGTAAAATGATTGACGTGATGTCTAGCCAATCGGCTCCGGGAACCCCTGATTGACATTCCAGGTGACCAATGAACGTGTCGAGCCCCTGAACCTTTGACGTTGACACCAAGCCAATCAAACGTCGAGTCGCCCCACCTACTCGGCACTGCCTCCCATTCACGAGGGCGAGCCGATAGGGCGGCGAGGAGTGGGTGGGACGGGATGAACTCCAGTGTCCAATAGAATGAGAAAGTTATCTTATTGACAGCAGGATCGACCAATCAACGAGCAACTCTTCAATTGGCTTTAAAATTCGACCAACATGTCCCTGAGGACAATAATTTACAATAGGTGTTACCTGCAGGGTTTTAAAACAGCTAAAATATACCTTTTAACATGGAATTTGCAAATTTTTGGCATTTATCTGTAATTGATATGCATTATATCTAATATTTAGATGATAATTATACATATATATGTTTGAAATTTTAAATATTTGCAAAAAATCTGAAAATATACATTTTAACATTGCTGAAAAAGTGACATGTCGAAGTTTTTTGGCCTGCACTCATCAGGACACTTTGCAAGAACACCAAGCGAAGGGTGGAAACAACGATTTATAATGTCGGTGAAGAGAGCACCGATCGGTTGCCAAGCGGGCTCTGATTGGTAGAGGCGTTGCCCCTTCCATTTCCCTCCTCATGCGAGGTGTCCTGATGAGTGGATGACAAAAAAGTTCGACACGTCTCTTTCCTTCAGCAGTACTCAGGTTCTGCCCGTCCGAACGACTGTTTACATACATTTTGAGATGCACGCTGTAAATTCGTGGGGTTTAACTGTGATTCCTGTGCAGAATATTTCATATTCGGATGATAATTTTACATACTTTGGGAGGGGGAGTGGTGGTGGTGATGGCACAGTGGTATTATCGCTGGTCTAGTATTCCAGAGACCCCGGGGTAATACCCCAGGGACCTGGGTTCGAATCTTGCCAAGGCAGGTGGTGGAGTTTGAATTCAATAAAAAAAAAACCTGGAATTCAAAGTCTGATGACGCCCGTTGTAGATTGTCCTTCAGGGATGGAAATCTGCCATCCTTACCCAGTCTGGCCTACATGTGACTCCAGACCCACAGCCAATGTGTTTGACTTTTAAAATGCCCTCTGAAGAAGGGCAGTTAGGGATGGGCAATGAATGCTGGCCCAGCCAGCGACACCCACATCCCACGAACGCATATAAAAAATAAATAAATTTTAAATAATCTTTACAAATTAACAACAGATATCTCCACGTTTTCGATAAAACGCCAATGTGCATTTCAATATGCAATGTGCATACTTGTAACGTTGATTTGTAACCCACATGCATAATATCTAATACTCAGATAGTTTTATATGCACATGTATTAAATATTTGCAAAAATTTCAAAATTGGCAGTACCATCTACAGATTATGAATGCAGCCAATGTCGACATTTTCAGATGCAACCTGCCAATTCCTAGGATTTATCTACGAACATATGAAATGGGAGCAGGAGTAGGCCATTCAGCCCCTCGAGCCTGCTACACCTTTCAAAAAGATCATGGCTGATCTGTATGTGTTCCACATTTCTATCTACCCCCGATAACCTTAGATTCTTGTCAGGCAAGGGAATCAATCTACCTCTGCCTTAAAAATATTCAATGACCCCACCTCCACCACCTTCTGAGGCAGAGTGTTCCAAAGTCACTCTGAGAGAGGAAAAATTTCTCCTCATCTCTGCCCTAAAAGGTTGACCCTTAATTTTAAACCAGTGCTCCTCCCCACCCCACCCCCCCCCCTCCCCCAACCCCCTCATTCTGGACTCACCCACAAGAGGAAACATTCTTTCCACGTCCACCTTGTCAAGGTCGTTCAGGATCTTGTACACTTCAATCAAATCACCCCTCACTCTACTAAACTCCAGCGGAAACAAGCCCAGTCTGTCCAACCTTTCCTCATACAACGATTTTATACATATTAATAAGATAATTTTTTATATATTTAAAATATTAAGTATTTCCAATAACTTTTAAATTAACAGTAGATACTATCTCCACATTTTTAATAAGACTAAAATGTGTATTTTAAATGCAATGTGCATACTAGGAGCATTTATCTATAATTCACAAGCACAGTATCTGATACTTAGATTAGGATTTCATACATTTGTTTAAAATATTAAATAACTTTTGCAATAATCTATGTTTTTAATATAGAGGAACAGGAACACGAGTAGGCCATTCAGCCCCACCATTCTGTTCTGTCATTCAGTGACTGAGGTACCATCTCAGTCAATACACCCACTTTTGCCCACCCCTCCCATACCTTAATACCTCAGGACAGCAAAAAATCTAGCAATGTACAATCTCGGATTTAAAAGTTAACAATCATCGCAGCCTCCATCATACTGTTAAAAGTCAGCTTGCGGGTACAGCAAGTAATGAGAAAGCCTTTATTGCGAAGGTGGGATGGAGTATAAGAGTTGGGATGTCTTGCTAAAAGTGGACAGGGCATTGGTGAGACCGCACCTGGAGCACTGGGTACAGTTCTGGTCTCCTCGCTAAGGGAGGGATAGGCTTCCATTGGAGGCCATTCAGGGAAGGTTCACTGGGCTGATTCCTGGGATGAAGGGGGTTTGTCTTGTGAAGAAAGGTTGGGCAGGTTGGGCCCTGTATCCATTGGAGTTTACAGGAATGAGAGGTGACCTTACAGGAACATGTAAAATCCTGAGGGGACTTGACAGTTGGATGCGAGGAGGAGGTTTCCCCCTCGAGGGGGAGTTTAGAATGGGGGGGGGTGGGGTCACGCAGTTTCAGAATAAGAAGATGGAGATGAGGAGGAATTTCTTCTCTCAGAGGGTGGTCAGTCTGTGGAACTCTCTCCCTCAGAGAGCAGCGGAGGCTGGGACATCGAATAGAGTCGAGGCCGAGTGAGGCAGGTTTCTGATCGACGAGGGAGCCGAGGGGTATCTGGGGGGTATGGGGAGGGGGTGTGGAAGCAGACGGGAAAATGGAGTTAAGGCCATTATCAGATCGGTGGTGATCTTATTGAATGGCAGAGCAGGCTCGAGGGGCTGATTGGCGGAGCAGGCTCGAGGAGCTGATTGTTGGAGCAGGCTCGAGGGGCTGATTGGCGGAGCAGGCTCGAGGGGCTGATTGTTGGAGCAGGCTCAAGGGGCTGATTGTTGGAGCAGGCTCAAGGGGCTGATTGGCGGAGCAGGCTCGAGGAGCTGATTGGCGGAGCAGGCTCGAGGAGCTGATTGGCTGAGCAGGCTCGAGGAGCTGATTGGCGGAGCAGGCTCGAGGAGCTGATTGGCGGAGCAGGCTCGAGGGGCTGATTGTTGGAGCAGGCTCGAGGAGCTGATTGGTGGAGCAGGCTCGAGGAGCTGATTGGCGGAGCAGGCTCGAGGAGCTGATTGGCGGAGCAGACTCGAGGGGCTGATTGGCGGAACAGGCCCCAGCGGCTGATTGGTGGAGCAGGCTCGAGGGGCTGATTGGCGGAGCAGGCTCGAGGGGCTGATTGTTGGAGCAGGCTCAAGGAGCTGATTGGCGGAGCAGGCTCGAGGCGCTGATTGGCGGAGCAGGCTCGAGGGGCTGATTGGCGGAGCAGGCTCGAGGCGCTGATTGGCGGAGCAGACTCGAGGAGCTGATTGGCGGAGCAGGCTCGAGGAGCTGATTGGCGGAGCAGGGCTCGAGGAGCTGATTGGCTGAGCAGGCTCGAGGAGCTGATTGGCGGAGCAGGCTCGAGGGGCTGATTGGTGGAGCAGGCTCGAGGAGCTGATTGTTGGAGCAGGCTCAAGGAGCTGATTGGCTGAACAGGCCTGAGGCGCTGATTGGCAGAACAGGCCCGAGGGGCTGATTGGTGGAACAGGCCCGAGGCGCTGATTGGTGGAGCAGACTCGAGGCGCTGATTGGCTGAACAGGCCCGAGGGGCTGATTGACAGAGCAGGCTCGAGGGGCTGATTGTTGGAGCAGGCTCAAGGCGCTGATTGGCTGAACAGGCCCCAGGGGCTGATTGGCTGAACAGGCCCGAGGCGCTGATTGGCGGAACAGGCCCGAGGGGCTGATTGGCGGAACAGGCCCGAGGGGCTGATTGGCAGAACAGGCCCGAGGGGCTGATTGACAGAGCAGGCTCGAGGGGCTGATTGTTGGAGCAGGCTCAAGGCGCTGATTGGCTGAACAGGCCCCAGGGGCTGATTGGCTGAACAGGCCCGAGGCGCTGATTGGCAGAACAGGCCCCAGCGGCTGATTGGCGGAACAGGCCCGAGGGGCTGATTGGCAGAACAGGCCCGAGGGGCTGATTGGCGGAACAGGTCCGAGGCGCTGATTGGCGGAACAGGCCCGAGCGGCTGATTGGCAGAACAGGCCCGAGGGGCTGATTGGCAGAACAGGCCCGAGGGGCTGATTGGCGGAACAGGCCCCGAGCGGCTGATTGGTGGAGCAGGCTCGAGGGGCTGATTGGCTGAACAGGCCCGAGGGGCTGATTGGCGGAACAGGCCCCGAGCGGCTGATTGGTGGAGCAGGCTCGAGGGGCTGATTGGCGGAACAGGCCCGAGGGGCTGATTGGCGGAACAGGCCCGAGCGGCTGATTGGCGGATCAGGCCCGAGGGGCTGAATGGCCTACTCCTGCTCCTATTTCGCACACTCTTATGTTCGCACGTCGCTTGTGGAAGTGAGCTCCCAACGCCAAGCACCCTTTGCGCAGAGAGGTGTTTCCCAGTTGCGCTCCCGAAGGCCCTGCCTCTGGTTTCGTGACTCTGCTCCATAGTCCTGGGCTGGCCTGGCAATAGGAACGGTCCCTCTGCAAACCCCCTTATCTCTTCCCCTTGATACCTTGCTCCTTAGCTCATAGAATCACGGGGCTGAAGGAGGCCATTCAGGCTTTCACACCCCTGCTGGCCCTCTGCCGGAGCACGTCAGCCGGTCTGGCCTCCCCCCTCGTCCTTTCCCCCTTCACCCTTGCAAAATGTGAGCTCTGGCTCCTGATCCCTCTGCCAATGGGAACAGTGTCTCCCTAAACTGCTTTTCCCAAACCACCCCAGGTCCTAAACCGCTCCCCCCCCGCACCCCCACCCCGCCAGCCACCTCGGTCAGACAGTCAGACATCCTCACAACCCTCTTTTCTCTCAGGGGAGGAACCCCTGCTTGTCCAGTCTCTCCAGGTAATGAAAGTCCCTCATCCCAGGAATCCCAGTAAATGCGTCGGAGGCAGTTCAGGGAAGGTTTGCCGGACTAATATCGGGAATGGGCGGGTTGTCTTACAAGGAAAGGTTGGACGGGTTAGGCTGGTATCCGCTGGGGTCTAGAAGAGCGAGAGGAGACTCGATTGAAACATGTACGATCCTGAGTGGTCTTGACAGGGGTGGATGTGGAGAGGGTGTTTCCTCTTGTGGGAGAATCTAGAACGAGGTGGGGGGAGGGGGGTGGGGGTCACTGCTTAAAAATAAGGGGATGCCCAGTTAGGACAGAGATGAGGAGAAACTTTTCCTGTCAAAGGGTGATGAGTCTTTGGAACTCTCCTCCTCCAAAGGCGCTGGAGTCTGAATATTTTTAAGGCCGAGCGAGATAGATTCTTGATTGACCAGGGAGGTGAAAGGTTATCGGGGGGGCGGGGGGTGGGGGGGGCAGGGGAGGCAGGAATGTGGGGTTGAGGTTACACTCAGGTCAGCCGTGATCTTATACTCGTGGTCTATACTCGATGGAGTTTAGAAGGATGAGGGGAGGGGATCTGATTGAAACTTACAGAATACTGAAAGGCCTGGATAGAGTGGACGTGGGGAAGAAGTTTCCATGAGTAGGAGAGACTAGGACCCGAGGGGCACAGCCCCTGAGTAAAGGGAAGACCTTTTAGAACAGAGATGAGGAGAAACTTCTTTAGCCAGAGAGTGGTGAATCTATGGAATTCATTGTCACAGAAGGCTGTGGAGGCCAGGTCATTGAGTGTATTTAAGAGCCAGATAGATAGGTTCTTGATTGGTATGGGGATCAAAGGTTACGAGGAGAAGGTGGGAGATTGGGGTTGAGAGACTTATCAGCCATGATTGAATGGCGGAGCAGACTCGATGGGCCGAATGTCTTATGGTCTTATGGTCTAAGTGTGCGATGTCCATGACTCCAGACCACCTCCACCGCAAGGGGGGTGACTCTTACCTGCCTCCTGACAAGGCCCTAAGCCAGCCGATCGGTTCAGGGGCAATTAGGGAGAGGCAACAAACACTAACCTGGAGAGTGACGTCCATAGCTCTCCCCCCCACCACCCCCACAGTGACTCCAGGGGTGACTTACCAACAGGCTTTGTGCTGAAGAACTACTTCTACCCACCAACCCCCCCTTGTATTCGAATCGATTGCTCATCGTGCGCTCTGATTTACTTTCAGAATTCACCATCCAAATCATCTTTATATCATTCCATATGCTCTGGAGATCTCTGTGCTCCTCTGATCTCAACCTCCTGATTCCCATCGCTCCACCATTGGCGGCCGGGCCTTCAGCTGTCTATGGCGGGGGGGGGGGTTCCCTCAGCTCTGGAATTCCCTCCCTAAACCCCTCTCCCTAAACACTGCCTCTCTGTCTCTCTCTCTCTCTCTCTCTCTCTCTCTCTCTCTCTCCCTGTCTTTCTCCCTGTCTCACTTTCTGCCTCTCTCTCTCTCTCTCCCCCGTCTCTCTTTCTCTCTATCTCTCTCTCTCTGTCTGTCTCTCTCTCCGTCTCTCTCTCTTTCTTTCTCTCTCTGCCCCTCTCTCTCTCTGTCCCTCTTTCTCTCTCTCTCTCTCTCTCTCTGTCCGTCTTTCTCTCTCTCTTTCTCTCTGTGTCTCTCTCTCTCTCTCTGTTTCTCTCTCTCTCACTCCCTTTTTCTGTCTCTCTGTTTCTCTCTCTCTGTCTCTCCCCCGTCTCTCTCTCCATCTCTTTCTTTCTGTCTCTTTCTCCCTCTCTCTCTCCCCCCTCTAACTCAGTCCTTAACACCCCCTCTCTCTCACTCCTTTAAGTCGCTCCTTAACCCCTCTCTGTCTCTCCATTTCCCTTTCCCTTTCTCTATATCTCTCTCCTCTAAGTCTCCTTAACACCTTTCTCTCTCTCTCCCCCTCTCTCTCTCTAACTCCTCCTATAAGTTGCGCCTGAACACCTCTCTGTCTCTGTCTCTCTCTCTCTGTCTCTACCTCTCTGACTCTCTCTCTTTCTCTGGCTCTCTCCCTATCTCTCTCCATCTCCCTCTCTCCCTCTATCTCTGTCACTCTCTCCCTGCCTGTCTCTCTCTCTCTCTGTCTAGCTCTCGCTCTCTGTCTCTTTCTCTCTGTCTCTCTCTCTCTCTCTGTCTCTTTCTCTCTGTCTCTCTCTCTCTCTGTCTCTTTCTCTCTGTCTCTCTCTCTGTCTAGCTCTCTCTCTCTCTCTCTCTCTCTGTCTCTCTCTGGCTTTCTGTCTGACTATCTTTCTCTCTAGCATACTGTCTCTCTCCTATAACTCACTCCTTAACACATCTCTATCTCTTTCTCTCTCTGCCCCTCTCTTTCTCCTCCTTTATGTCACTCCTCAAAACCTCCCTATCTTTCTGTCTCTCTCTCTGTCCCTTCTTCTCGCTATGTCTCTCTCTGTTTCTCCTTGTCTCTCTCTCACCCTCTTTCTCAGCCCCTCTTTCTCTTTATCTCTCTCTAGTCTCACTCTCTAACTATCTCTCTCTCTCCCTCTCCATTTCTCTTTCTGTCTCTGTTTCTTCCTCAATCCGTCTCTCTCCCTCTGTCTCTCTTTCTGTCTCTTTCTCAATGCCTCTCACACTCTCCGTCTCTCTCTATCTCTCTCTCTATACCTCTCTCCTCCTTTAAGTTGCTCCTTAACATCTCCCTCACTCTCTTTCTCTCCCCCTCTCTCTCTCCTCATTTAAGTTGCTCCTTAAACTGCTCTGTCTCTCTTTCTCTGTCTCTTTGTCTCGTTCTGTCTGTCTCTCTCCCTATCTCTCTTTCTCTCCTTCTGTCTCTGTCTCTCTTTCTCTCTCTCCCTCTCTCTCCTCCTTTAAAACGCTCCTTAAAACCTCTCTCTTTGACTGAGTTTTTGGTCACTTGTCCCTCATATCTTCCCCCGTGACCTGGGAGTATAGTTTCATTCCGTGACACTCTTATGAAGTCCCTTAAGGACATGTTCCTTTGTTAAAGGCGCTATAAAAATGCAAGCGAGTAAGTACTGAACAATTGTTCTTGTCAACAAGGATTTCACGTTTCTGTGGCACAGTACACCAGTTCAGGATGGCACATGCTGCATTACAGGTCAAGGGAACACACTGCATGTAGTCACTGATTTAATCTGCAAGATGTGACAGTCAGTTTGTGCAGAGCAAGTTCTCTGTTAGCGTCTCTCAATACTCGTCTGTTTCTCTGTCTCTCTCTGTCCCTCTCTCTGTCTCTCTCGCTCTTTGACTCTCACTTTGTCTCTCTCTTTCTCTCTGTCTCTCTCTCTTTCTCTCTGTCTCTCTCTCTCTTTGACTGTCTATCTCTCTCTCTCTGTCTCCCTCTCTCCCTGCCTCTCTCTCTCCCTTCTCTGTTTCTGCCTCTGTCTCTTTCTCAAACCCCCTCATTCACTCTGTCTTTGTCTCCGTCTCTCCCTCTCTAGCGTCTCTGCCTCTCACTCCCTCGCTCTCTCTGTCTCTCTCCCTGTCTCTGTGTCTCTCCCTCCCTCTCTCTCTCTCTCTCTCTCTCTGTCTCTGTCTGTCTCTCTCTCTCTGCCTCTATCACTGTTTCTCTCTCTCTCTCTCTGTATCTCTCTCCCCCTATTTGTCTCCCTGCCTCTGTCTATATCCCTAAGTCTCTCTCTGCCTCTCTCTGTCTCAGTCTCTCTCGCTTTCTGTCTCTCCCTCTCTCTTTGCTTCTCCCTCTTGCTGCCTCTCTCTGTCTCTCTCTCTGTCTCCCTCTCTCCCTGCCTCTCTCTCTCTCGCTGCCTCTCTCTGCCTCTCTCTCTTCCTGCTCTCTGTCTCACTCTCTACCTCTCTGTCACTCTCCCTGTCTCTCTCTCTCTCTCTCTGTGTCGCTCACTGTGTCTCTCTCTGTCACTCTCCTAGTCTCTCTCTCTCTCTGTCGCTCACTCTGTCTCTCTCTCTGTCACTCTCTCTGTCTCTCTCTGTCGCTCACTCTCTGTCTCTCTCCCTCCCTCTCTCTCTCTCTCTGCCTCTGTCACTGATTTTCTCTCTCTCTCTGCCTCTCTCTCTCTCTGTCTCTCCCTCTCCCCAGCTCCCTTTCTCTCTCTCGTCACCCTGTGACACACAACAGGTAAACACAATACCCAGGGGCTGGGGGAGGTGAGACCCCTCGACGCACAGAGACACTGCAGCACAGCCCCTGCTTTTGCCATTGGATAATATGGGTTGCAGTTGAACAACCTTCTGGGATTGCCAAGTCATAGGCTCTGGATTTCGTCAGAAGGGCTGAGGTGCAGATACAGGAACATTCCAACTGTACACACCCATCCAAGGAATTCTTCTGAACAAACAATATTTCAGCTGGGACTCAGTCAGTAAACCTCTGGTGTCAGGATTACAAAATTATAGATTCAGGCCCAACTCCAGAGTCTTGAACTCCATAATCCAGGCCGACACTCCCCCCGGTGCCAGTACTGAGGGAGTGCTGCACTGTCGGAGGGAGATGTATATACTCTAGGATTTGAACTCCATAATCCAGGCCGACACTCCCCCCGGGGTCGGTACTGAGGGAGTGCTGCACTGTCGGAGGGAGATGTATATACTCTAGGATTTGATTTCCATAATCCAGGCCGACACTCCCTCCAGTGCCAGCACCAAGGGAGTGCTGCACTGTCAGAGGTAGATGTATATACTCTAGGATTTGAGCTCCATATTCCAGGCCGACACTCCCCCCGGTGCCAGTACCGAGTGAGTGCTGCACTGTCGGAGACGCAAGCTTCTGGACATGTCTCAGATCAGTGTCTAGACTTCTATTGTACTTCATTGGCTGTACCAGGAGATGAGGAGGGATTCTTCTATCAGAGGGTGGTCGGTCTGTGGAATTCCCTCCCCCAGAGAACAGTGGAGGTTGGCCCATTGAATATAGTCAAGGCCGAGCGAGGCAGGTTTCTGATCAACAAGAGAGTTGAGGGGTATGGGGAATGGGCTAGACAGGTAAGTGGAGTTCAGACCACAATCAGGTCAGCCATGATCTTAATGAGTGGGGGAGCAGGCTCGAGGGGCTGAATGGCCTACTCCTGTTCCAAATATGTTCTTATTCCTGTCCTGTGAAGGTGATGAAAAGTCCCAGGACAAGTGGGGAAGTGGGTTAAAAGTGAAATATGGTCGTTTCTGTTTCAAACACGGGTGTGGGCAGAATAACAGTGATGTGAACCCTTTTCTCAAATGCTAGTTCAGCCTCAACTGGAGTATCATGGAAAGGCCTGAGTCCCGCATGTTTTGGGAAGGGTTTCAGGGCCCTGGAGAGGCCATGGAGGAGATTGACTAGAATGGTCCCAGAAATGAGGGACTTCAGTTCACGCGGACACGCTGGGAGAAACTGGTGGGGGGTGGGGGTATCGTTCCCCTGGGAGCAGGGAAGGTGAATGGGGTGGGATCGAATCGAGGCGTTCGAAACCAGGAAGGGTTTGCGATGGAGTCAACGAGGAGGAGAAACTGCTTCCGGAGTCAGGAGAGTCAAGAACCAGAGGGATGGAGACAGAGGATGGAAGGAAATCAGGGAAAGGAACCAGAGGGGCTGGAGGGGGAGAATCGGGATTAACAGAAAGAACGAAGGATTTGAAGAGGAGGATCAGAATTGTAGGGGCTGGAGGAGGTTACAGAGATAGGGAGGGAGGGGGTGAGGGAGGGACTTGAACAGGAGGATGAGAATTGTAGGGGCTGGAGGAGGTTACAGAGATAGGGAGGGAGGGGTTGAAGGAGGGATTTGAAGAGGAGGATGAGAATTGTAGGGGCTGGAGGAGGTTACAGAGATAGGGAGGGAGGAGTTGAGGGAGGGATTTGAAGAGGAGGATGAGAATTGTAGGGGCTGGAGGAGGTTACAGAGATACGGAGGGAGGGGTGAGCGAGGGATTTGAAGAGGAGGATGAGAATTGTAGGGGCTGGAGGAGGTTAGAGAGATAGGGAGGGAGGGGTTGAGGGAGGGATTTGAAGAGGAGGATGAGAATTGTAGGGGCTGGAGGAGGTTACAGAGTTAGGGAGGGAGGGGGTGAGGGAGGTGTTTGAACAGGAGGATGAGAATTGTAGGGTCTGGAGGAGGTTACAGAGATAGAGAGGGAGGGGGTGAGGGAGAGATTTGAACAGGAGGATGACAATTGTAGGGGCCGGAGGAGGTTACAGAGATAGGGAGGGAGGGGGTGAGGGAGGGATTTGAACAGGAGGATGAGAATTGTAGGGGTTGGAGGAGGTTACAGAGATAGGGAGGGAGGAGCTGAGGGAAGGATTTGAACAGGAGGATGGAATTGTAGGGACTGGAGGAGATTACAGAGATAGGGAGGGAGGGGATGAATGAGGGATTTGAACAGGAGGATGAGAATTGTAGGGGCTGGAGGAGGTTAGAGAGATAGGGAGGGAGGGGGTGAGGGAGGGATTTGAACAGGATGATGAGAATTGTAGGGGCTGGAGGAGGTTACAGAGATAGGGAGGGAGGGGTTGAGGGAGGGATTTGAAGAGGAGGATGAGAATTGTAGGGGCTGGAGGAGGTTACAGAGATAGGGAGGGAGGGGTTGAAGGAGGGATTTGAAGAGGAGGATGAGAATTGTAGGGGCTGGAGGAGGTTACAGAGATAGGGAGGGAGGGGTTGAGGGAGGGATTTGAAGAGGAGGATGAGAATTGTAGGGGCTGGAGGAGGTTACAGAGATACGGAGGGAGGGGTGAGCGAGGGATTTGAAGAGGAGGATGAGAATTGTAGGGGCTGGAGGAGGTTAGAGAGATAGGGAGGGAGGGGTTGAGGGAGGGATTTGAAGAGGAGGATGAGAATTGTAGGGGCTGGAGGAGGTTACAAAGTTAGGGAGGGAGGGGTTGAGGGAGGTGTTTGAACAGGAGGATGAGAATTGTAGGGTCTGGAGGAGGTTACAGAGATAGAGAGGGAGGGGGTGAGGGAGAGATTTGAACAGGAGGATGACAATTGTAGGGGCCGGAGGAGGTTACAGAGATAGGGAGGGAGGGGGTGAGGGAGGGATTTGAACAGGAGGATGAGAATTGTAGGGGTTGGAGGAGGTTACAGAGATAGGGAGGGAGGAGCTGAGGGAAGGATTTGAACAGGAGGATGGAATTGTAGGGACTGGAGGAGATTACAGAGATAGGGAGGGAGGGGATGAATGAGGGATTTGAACAGGAGGATGAGAATTGTAGGGGCTGGAGGAGGTTAGAGAGATAGGGAGGGAGGGGGTGAGGGAGGGATTTGAACAGGATGATGAGAATTGTAGGGGCTGGAGGAGGTTACAGAGATAGGGAGGGAGGGGGTGAGCGAGGGATTTGAACAGGAGAATGAGAATTGTAGAGACTGGAGTAGGTTACGGAGATAGGGAGGGAGGGGGTAAGGGAGGGATTTGAACTGAAGGATGAGAAATGTTGGGGCCGGAGGAGGTTACAGAGATAGGGAGGGAGGGGCTGTGGGAGGGATTTGAAGAGGAGGATGAGGATTGTAGGTGCTGGAGGAGGTTACAGAGATAGGCAGGGAGGGGGTGAGGGGGATTTGAAAAGGGGGATGAGAAGTTTAGGGGCTGGAGTAGGTTACAGAGATATTGAGGGAGGGGTTGAGGGAGGGATTTAAAAAGGAGGATGAGAATTGTGGAGGCTGGAGGAGGTTACAGAGATTGGGAGGGAGGGCGTGAGGGAGGGATTTGAACAGGAGGATGAGAATTGTAGGGGCTGGAGGAGGTTACGGAGATAGGGAGGGAGGAGGTGAGGGAAGGATTTGAACAGGAGAATGAGAATTGTAGGGGCTGGAGGAGGTTACAGCGATAGAGAGGGAGGGAGTGAGGGAGGGATTTGAACAGGAAGATGAGAATTGTAGAGGCTGGAGGAGGTTACACAGATAGGGAGGGAGGGTGTGAGGGAGGTATTTGAACAGGAGGATGAGAATTGTAGGGGCTGGAGGAGGGTACAGAGATAGGGAGGGAGGGGGTGAGGGATGGATTTGAACAGGAGGATGAGAATTGTAGGGGCTGGAGGAGGTTACAGAGATAGGGAGGGAGGGGGTGAGGGAGGTATTTGAACAGGAGGATGAGAATTGTAGGGGCTGGACGAGGTTACAGAGATAGGGAGGGAGGGGGTGAGGGAGGGATTTGAACTGAAGGATAAGAATTGTAGGGGCTGAAGGAGGTTACAGAGATAGGGAGGGGTTGAGGGAGGGATTTGAACAGGAGGTTGAGAATTGTAGGGGCTGGAGGAGGTTACAGAGATAGGGAGGGAGGGGGTGAGGAAGGGATTTGAACAGGAGGATGAGAATTGTAGGGGCTGGAGGAGGTTACAGAGATAGGGAGGGAGGGGGTGAGGGAGGGAGTTGAATAGGAGGATGAGAATTGTAGGGGCTGGAGGAGGTTACAGAGATAGGGAGGGAGGGGGTGAGGGAGGGATTGGAACAGGAGGATGAGAATTGTAGGGGATGGAGGAGGTTACAGAGATAGGGAGGGAGGGGGTGAGGGATGGATTTGAACAGGAGGATGAGAATTGTAGGGGCTGGAGGAGGTTACAGAGATAGGGAGGGAGGGGGTGAGGGAGGTATTTGAACAGGAGGATGAGAATTGTAGGGGCTGGACGAGGTTACAGAGATAGGGAGGGAGGGGGTGAGGGAGGGATTTGAACTGAAGGATAAGAATTGTAGGGGCTGGAGGAGGTTACAGAGATAGGGAGGGGTTGAGGGAGGGATTTGAACAGGAGGTTGAGAATTGTAGGGGCTGGAGGAGGTTACAGAGATAGGGAGGGAGGGGGTGAGGAAGGGATTTGAACAGGAGGATGAGAATTGTAGGGGCTGGAGGAGGTTACAGAGATAGGGAGGGAGGGGGTGAGGGAGGGAGTTGAATAGGAGGATGAGAATTGTAGGGGCTGGAGGAGGTTACAGAGATAGGGAGGGAGGGGGTGAGGGAGGGATTCGAACAGGAGGATGAGAAATGTTGGGGTCGGAGGAGGTTACAGAGATAGGGAGGGAGGGGGTGAGGTAGGGATTGGAACAGGAGGATGAGAATTGTAGGGGCTGGAGGAGGTTACAGAGATAGGGAGGGAGAGGGTGAGGGAGGGATTGGAACAGGAGGATGAGAATTGTAGGGGCTGGAGGAGGTTACAGAGATAGGGAGGGAGGGGGTGAGGGAGGGTTTTGAACTGAAGGATAAGAATTGTAGGGGCTGGAGGAGGTTACAGAGATAGGGAGGGGTTGAGGGAGGGATTTGAACAGGAGGTTGAGAATTGTAGGGGCTGGAGGAGGTTACAGAGATAGGGAGGGAGGGGGTGAGGAAGGGATTTGAACAGGAGGATGAGAATTGTAGGGGCTGGAGGAGGTTACAGAGATAGGGAGGGAGGGGGTGCGGGAGGGAGTTGAATAGGAGGATGAGAATTGTAGGGGCTGGAGGAGGTTACAGAGATAGGGAGGGAGGGGGTGAGGGAGGGATTCGAACAGGAGGATGAGAAATGTTGGGGTCGGAGGAGGTTACAGAGATAGGGAGGGAGGGGGTGAGGTAGGGATTGGAACAGGAGGATGAGAATTGTAGGGGCTGGAGGAGGTTACAGAGATAGGGAGGGAGGGGGTGAGGGAGGGATTGGAACAGGAGGATGAGAATTGTAGGGGATGGAGGAGGTTACAGAGATAGGGAGGGAGGGGGTGAGGGAGGGATTTGAACACGAGGGTGCGAATTTGAAAATCGAGTCGTTCTCACACCCGGAGGGAGGTGGGCGGGGGGGTGGGGGGTGGCGGTGTCCGAGTTCCAGCAGAGGGAGGGTAAGGAGTGGATGCCCGGGACGCGGTGTGAGCTGGGGCAGTAGGAGGGGTGGGTGGGTGTTTGAACGCGTCGCCCCCCCCTGATTTTCTCCCGGACCTGATCCCTCCTCAAGTGGCTCTGGAACTTCTTTTTGAAGTGATCCTGATGTCACACTTGGCCAGGCCCGTGGGGGATGGACATGTCTCGATGCGGGTACACACGTCACAGAGAGAGGAAGGTTGCTCAGGAAGTGAGCAAAGAATGTTCCAAGTTGCTCCCGTTTGGCACTCTCACTTTCGAATATATTTGTCTTTTAAAATGAACAAGCCGGCTTTCATTTTCTTTGCGTTCTCTATCCAAATATCTCAGTGTCAAGGTAAGGGAGCTTTTTAACCCCTTTGAGGCCAGTTGTTCACCTTTTTACTGAAACGTCCAGATGTTGCATCATCTATCTTGGTCTAGGCCGCAGCCTGAGATTCGCAGTGGGTGGATCGCCCACAGGGTGGGCGTGTTTGTCCGGGGTGCTTGCGGATTGTGGGTGGGTGGGCGGCTGTGGTTATCGAGGTGGGGGGCCCCCTTTCTCCCTCCCCATCCCCCCACCGCGGTCATGTTTTTAGTTTCTACCCGCCGCTCATACTCGCCCCCCTCGCCGATTGCTATCGGGGAACAGGGAACATGGCTGATGTTTTTGCCCGGGTTTCCCTGAGTGCTGCCCACGATGAGGCCATTCAGCCCACGGAGACTTTGCTGGCCCTTCCGAACGGGCGGCAAAGTCAATCCCCCTCCCTCTCTGCCTCTTCCCTGTAATCCCCCCGCCCCCCCCCCCCACCCCCCCCGCCATCTCCGCGTAAAACTTCCCCCCCTCCCACCCATTCGAGCGTCTATCCAACTCTCCTTTTTGAAATTTCCGAGTGGCTCTGTTTGGCTCTGTTTGGATCTGTTTCCCTCTCTTTGGCTCTGTTTGGATCTGTTCAGCTCTGTTTTGCTCTGTTTCACTCTGTTTTGCTCAATTTGGCTCTGTCTGGCTATGTTTTGCTCTGTTTGTCTCTGTTTGACTCTGTTTTGCTCTGATTGCCTCTGTTTGGCTATGTTTTGATCTGTTTGGCTCTGTTTTTCTCTGTTTGGCTATGTTGTGCTCTGTTAGGCTCTGTTCGGTTCTGTAAGGCTCTGTTTGGCTCTGTTTTGCTCTGTTTGGCTCTGTTTTGCTCTGTTTGGCTCTGTTTTGCTCTGTTTTGCTCTGTTTGGCTCTGTTTGGCTCTGTTTGGCCATGTTTTGCTCTGTTGGGCTCTGTTTGGCCATGTTTTGCCTTGTTTGGCTCTGTTTTGCTCTGTTTGACTCTGTTTGGCTCTGTTTGGCTCTGTTGGGCTCTGTTTGACTCTGACTCTGTTTTGCTCTGATTGCCTCGGTTTGGCTCTGTTTGGCTCTGTTGGGCTCTGATTGACTCTGTTTGGCTCTGTTTTGCTCTGTTTGACTCTGTTTGACTCTGTTTTGCTCTGATTGCCTCTGTTTGACTCTGGCTCTGTTTGACTCTGTTTGGCTCTGATTGCCTCTGTTTGACTCTGTTTTGCTCTGTTTGGCTCTGTTCGGCTCTGATTGCCTCTGTTTGACTCTGATTGCCTCGGTTTGGCTCTGTTTTGCTCTGTTTGGCTCTGTTTGACTCTGTTTTGCTCTGATTGCCTCTGTTTGGCTCTGTTTGACTCTGTTTGACTCTGACTCCGTTTGGCTCTGTTTGGCTCTGTTTTGCTCTGTTTGGCTCTGTTCAGCTCTGATTGGCTCTGTTTGGCTCTGTTTTGCTCTGTTTTGCTCTGTTTGACTCTGTTTTGCTCTGATTGCCTCGGTTTGACTCTGTTTTGCTCTGATTGCCTCGGTTTGACTCTGTTTTGCACTGATTGCCTCGGTTTGACTCTGTTTTGCTCTGATTGCCTCGGTTTGACTCTGTTTTGCTCTGATTGCCTCGGTTTGACTCAGTTTTGCTCTGATTGCCTCGGTTTGACTCTGTTTTGCTCTGATTGCCTCGGTTTGACTCTGTTTTGCACTGATTGCCTCGGTTTGACTCTGTTTTGCTCTGATTGCCTCGGTTTGACTCTGTTTTGCTCTGATTGCCTCGGTTTGACTCAGTTTTGCTCTGATTGCCTCGGTTTGACTCTGTTTTGCACTGATTGCCTCGGTTTGACTCCGTTTTGCTCTGATTGCCTCGGTTTGACTCTGTTTTGCTCTGATTGCCTCGGTTTGACTCAGTTTTGCTCTGATTGCCTCGGTTTGACTCTGTTTTGCTCTGATTGCCTCGGTTTGACTCTGTTTTGCTCTGATTGCCTCGGTTTGATTCTGCTTTGCTCTGATTGGCTCGGTTTCACTCTGTTGCGCCAAGTGAGTCTGCGTACACCATCCTTTCAGGCAGCACACACCAGAAGAGCCTGCTCAAAAATCCCTTCAAAAGATTCCACATACATGTCCAGACATGTCCGGAAGGCCTTTCCAAACAACACCAGCCCCGGTGTTCTTCCTCCATTGACGTCAAGTGCTGGAAGAGCAACTCTGACCGGAAGAAACCGGTTCAATAACCGGACCCACCCCGAGACCCTCGATTAGATTCCAGTCTATAACTCACTCCCGGGTATCTGTTATTCTATATATAAACTCCCCGAAACACTGGATTAGATTCCAGTCTGTAACTCACTCCCGGGTATCTGTTATTCCATATATAAACTACCCTGAATCCCTCGATTAGATTCCAGTCCGTAACTCACTCCCGGGTATCTGTTATTCTATATATAAACCACGCGAACCCCTCAATTAGATTCCAGTCTGTAACTCACTCCCGGGTATCTGTTATTCTGTATATAAATCTCCCCGAACCCCTCGATTAGATTCCAGTCTGTAATTCACTCTCGGGTATCTTTTATTCTGTATATAAACCTCCCCGAACCCCTCGATTAGATTCCAGTCTGTAACTCACTACCGGGTATCTGTTATTCTACATTTTAACCACCGAAAACCCCTCGATTAGATTCCAGTATATAACTCAATCCCGGGTATCTGTTATTCTATATATAAACCCCCCCGATCCCCTCAATTAGATTCCAGCCTGTAACTCAATCCTGGGTGTCTGTTATTCTATATATAAACGCCCTGAACCCCTCAATTAGATTCCAGCCTGTAGCTCACTCCCGGGTATCTGTTATTCTATATATAAACCACGCGAATCCCTCGATTAGATTCCAGTCTGTAACTCACTCCCGGGTATCTGTTATTCTATATATAAACCACGCGAACCCCTCAATTAGATTCCAGTCTGTAACTCACTCCCGGGTATCTGTTATTCTATGTATAAACCACCCCGAACCCCTCGATTAGATTCCAGTCTGTAATTCACTCTCGGGTATCTTTTATTCTGTATATAAACCTCCCCGAACCCCTTGATTAGATTCCAGTCTGTAACTCACTACCGGGTATCTGTTATTCTACATTTTAACCACCGAAAACCCCTCAATTAGATTCCAGTATATAACTCAATCCCGGGTATCTGTTATTCTATATATAAACCCCCCCGATCCCCTCAATTAGATTCCAGCCTGTAACTCAATCCTGGGTGTCTGTTATTCTATATATAAACGCCCTGAACCCCTCAATTAGATTCCAGCCTGTAGCTCACTCCCGGGTATCTGTTATTCTATATATAAACCACGCGAATCCCTCGATTAGATTCCAGTCTGTAACTCACTTCCAGGTATCTGTTATTCTATATATAAACTCCCCGAATCCCTTGATTAGATTGCAGCATATAACTCACTCCCGGGTATATGTTATTCTATATATAAATCACGCCAAACCCCTCGATTATATTCCAGTGTGTAACTCATTCCCGTCTATCTGTTATTCTATATATAAACCCCCCCGAAACCCTCGATTAGATTCCAGTCTGTAATTCACTCCCGGGTATCTATTATTTAAATATGAACCAGTCGAACCCCTCGATTACATTCCAGTCTGTAACTCACTCCCGGGTATCTGTTATTCTACCTATAAACCACAACGAAACTCTCGATTAGATTCCAGTCTGTAACTCACTCCCGGGTATCTGTTATACTATATATAAACCACCCAGAACCCCTCGAAATGATTCCAGTCTGTAACTCACTGCTGGGTATCTGTTATTATATGTTTAAAACCCCCAAACCCCTCGATTAGATTCCAGTCTTTAACTCACTCCCGGGTATCTGTTATTCTATATATAAACCACCCCAAACCCCTCGAGACAATTCCAGTCTGTAACTCACTACCAGGTATCTGTTATTTTGTATATAAACACCCCCGAACCCCTCGATTAGATTCCAGTCTTTAACTCACTCCCGGGTATCTGTTACTCTATATAGAAACCACCCCGAACCCCTTGATTAGATTGCAGTCTGTAACTCACTCCCAGGTATCTGTTACTCTACATATAAATCCCCGAACACCTCGCTTAGATTCCAGTCTGTAACTCATTCCCGGGTATATGTTATTCAATATATAAACCACCCCGAAACCCTCGATGAGATTCTAGTCTGTAACTCACTCCCGGGTATCTGTTATTCTATATATAAACCACCCTGAACCCCTCGATTATATTGCAGTGTGTAACTCACTCCCGGGTATTTGTTATTCTATATATAAAACCCCCGAACCCCTCGATTAGATTCCACTCTGTAACTCATTCCCGGGTATCTATTATTTATATATAAACCAGCCGAACCCCTCGATTATATTCCAGTCTGTAACTCAGTCCCGGGTATCTGTTATTCTACCTATAAATCACCCCCAACCTCTCGATTAGATTCCAGTCTGTAACTCACTGCCGGGTATCTGTTATTCTATATATAAACCAGCCGAACCCCTCGATTAGATTCCAGTCTGTAACTCACTGCCGGGTATCTGTTATTTTATATATAAACCACGCGAACCCCACGATTAGATTCCAGTAGGTAACTCACTGCTGGGTATCTGTTACTTTATGTTTAAACCCCCACGAACCCCTCGATTAGATTCCAGTCTTTAATTCACTCCCGGGTATCTGTTATTCTATATATAAACCACCCGAACCCCTCGATTAGATTCCAGTCTGTAACTCACTCCCGGGTCTCTGTTATTCTATATATAAACCACCCGAACCCCTCGATTAGATTCCAGTCTGTCACTCACTCCCGGGTATCTGTTACTTTATGTTTAAACCGCCACGAACCCCTCGATTAGATTCCAGTCTTTAATTCACTCCCGGGTATCTGCTATTCTATATAAAAATCCCGGAACACCTCGATTAGATTCCAGTCTGTAACTCATTCCCGGGTATCTATTATTTATAAAAAAACCAGCCGAACCCCTCGATTACATTCCAGTCTGTAACTCACTCCCGGGTATCTGTTATTCTGTATATAAACCACCCCGAACCCCTCGATTTGATTCCAGTCTGTAGCTCACTCCCGGGTATATGCTATTCTATATATAAACCAAACAGAACCCCTCGATTAGATTGCAGTCTGTAACACACTCCCGGGTATCTGTTATACTATATATAAACCACCCTGAACACCTCAATTAGATTCCAATCTGTAACTCACTGCTGGGTATCTGTTATTATATGATTAAAACCCCCCGAACCCCTCGATTAGATTCCATTCTGTAACTCACTCCCGAGTATCTGTTATTCCATATAAAAACCACCCCGAACCCCTCGATTAGATTCCAGTCTTTAACTCACTCCCGGGTATCTGTTTTTCTATATATAAACCACCCCGAACCCCTCGATTAGATTCCAGTGTGTAACTCATTCCCGGGTATCTGTTATTCTATATATAAACCACCCTGAACCCCTCAATTAGATTCCAGTCTGTAACTCACTCCCGGGTATCAGTTATTCCATAAATAAACCACCCCGAACCCCTCGATTAGATTCCAGTCTGTAACTCATTCCCGGGTATCTGTTATTATATGTTGAAACCCCCCCCGTATCCCCTCGATTAGATTCCAGTCTGTAACTCACTTCTGGGTGTCTGTTATTCGTTTTATAAACACCCCCGAACCCCTCGATTAGATTCCAGTCTGTAACTCACTCCCGGGTATCGGTTATTCGTTATATAAATCTCCCCAAACCCCTCGATTAGATTCCGGTCACTCACTCACTCCCGGGTATCTGTTATTCTATATATATTCCTCCCCGAACCCCTCGATTAGATCCAGTCTGTAACTCACTCCCGGGTATCTGCTATTCTACATATAAACCACCCCGAACCCCTCGATTAGATCCCAGTGTGTAACTCATTCCCGGGTATCAGTTATTCCATAAATAAACCACCCCGAACCCCTCGATTAGATTCCAGTCTGTAACTCATTCCCGGGTATCTGTTATTCTATATATGAACCACCTCAAACAACTCGATTCGATTCCAGTCTGTAAATCACTCCCGGGTATATGTTATTATATGTTGAAACCCCCCCCCCCCCGTATCCCCTCGATTAGATTCCAGTCTGTAACTCACTTCTGGGTGTCTGTTATCCGTTTTATAAACACCCCCGAACCCCTCGATTAGATTCCAGTCTGTAACTCACTCGCGGCTATCGGTTATTCGTTATATAAACCTCCCCAAACCCCTCGATTAGATTCCGGTCACTCACTCACTCCCGGGTATCTGTTATTCTATATATAATCCTCCCCGAACCCCTCGATTATATCCAGTCTGTAACTCACTCCCGGGTATCTGCTATTCTACATATAAACCACCCCGAACCCCTCGATTAGATCCCAGCCTGTAACTCAATCCCGGGTATGTTTTATTCTATACATAAACCACGCGAACCCCTCGATTAGATTCCAGTATATAACTCACTCCCAGATATCTGTTATTCTATATATAAACACCCCGAAGCCCTCGATTAGATTCCAGTCTGTAAGTCACTCCCGGGTATCTGTTATTCTGTATATAAACCACCCCAAACCCCTAGATTAGATTCCAGTGTGTAACTCACTCCCGGGTAGCTGTTATTCAATATATAAACCACCCCGAACCCCTCGATTAGATTTCAGTTTGTAACACAAACCCGGGAATCTGTTATTCTTTATATAAACCACCCCGAACCCCTCGATTAGATTCCAGTCTGTAACTCACTCCCGGGTATCTATTATTTATATATAAACCAGCCGAACCCCTCGATTACATTCCAGTTGGTAACTCACTCCTGGGTATTTGTTATTCTGTATATAAACCACCCCGAACCCCTCGATTAGATTCCAGTCTGTAACTCACTCCCGGGTATCTGTTATTCTGTATATAGACCACACAGAGCCCCTCGATTAGTTTCCAGTCTGTAACACACTCCCGGGTATCTGTTATACTATATATAAACCACACCGAACCCTTCAATTAGATTCCAGTCTGTAACTCACTGCCGGGTATCTGTTATTCTATATAGAAACCACCCGAACCCCTCGATTACATTCCAATCTGTAACTCACTGCTGGGTAGATGTTATTATATGTTTAAACCACCCCGAACCCCTGGATTAGATTCCAGTCTGTAACTCATTCCCGTGTATCTGTTTTATATATAAAAACCACCCTGAACCGCTCAATTAGATTCCAGTCTGTAACTCACTCCCGGGTATCTGTTATTCAATATATAAACCACTCGAACCCCTCGATTAGATTCCAGTCTGTAACTCACTCCCGGGTATCTGTTATTCCATATATAAACCACACAGAGCCCCTCGATTAGATTCCAGTCTGTAAGACACTCCCGGGAATCTGTTATTCAATATATAAACCACTCCCGAACCCCTCGATTAGATTCCAGTCTGTAACAAACACCTGGGTGTCTGTTATTTTTTATATACACCCCCCCGAACCCGTCGATTAGATTCCAGTCTGTAACTCACTCCCGGGTATCTGTTATTTTATATATTAACCCCACCGAACCCCTCGATTAGATTCCAGTCTGTAACTCACTCCCGGGTATCGGTTATTCTATATATTAACCCCACCGAACCCCTCGATTAGATTCCAGTCTGTAACTCACTCCCGGGTATCTGTTATTCTATATATTAACCCTACCGAACCCCTCGATTAGATTCCAGTCTGTAACTCACTCCCGGGTATCTGTTATTCAATATATAAACCTCCCCGAACCCCTCGATTAGATTCCGGTCACTCACTCACTCCCGGGTATCTGTTAGACTATATATAATCCTCCCCAAACCCCTCGATGAGATTCCAGTCTGTAACTCACTACCGAGTATCTGTTATTCTGTATATAAACCACCCCAAACCCCTCGATTAGATTCCAGTCTGTAACTCACTACCGGGTATCTGTTATTCTATATATAAACCACTCCGAACCCCTCGATTAGATTCCAGTCTGTAACTCACTCCCGGGTATCTGTTACACTATATATAAACCACTCCGAACCCCTCGATTAGATTCCAGTCTGTAACTCACTCCCGGTTATATGTTATTCTATATATTAACCCCACCGAACCCATCGATTAGATTCCAGTCTGTAACTCACTCCCGGGAAGCGGTTATTCTATATATAAACCTCCCCAAACCCCTCGATTAGATTCCGGTCACTCACTCACTACCGGGAATCTGTTATTTATATATAAACCAGCCGAACCCCTCGATTACATTCCAGTTGGTAACTCACTCCCGGGTATCTGTTATTCTGTATATAAACCACCCCGAACCCCTCGTTTAGATTCCAGTCTGTAACTCACTACCGGGTATCTGTTATTCTATATATAAACCACCCGAACCTCTCGATTAGATTCCAGTCTGTAACTCACTCCCGGGTATCTGTTATTCTATATATAAACCACACAGAGCCCCTCGATTAGATTCCAGTCTGTAACTCACTCCCGGGTATCTGTTATACTATATATAAACCACACCGAACCCTTCAATTAGATTCCAGTCTGTAACTCACTCCCGGGTATCTGTTATTCTAAATATAAACCACCCCGAACCCCTCGATTAGATACCAGCCTGTAACTCAATCCCGGGTATGGTTTATTCTATATATAAACCACGCGAACCCCTCGATTACATTCCAGTCTATAACTCACTCCCAGATATCTGTTATTCTATATATAAACCACGCGAACCCCTCGATTAGATTCCAGTCTGTAACTCACTCCCGGGTATCTGTTATTCTGTATATAAAACATCCCAAACCCTCGATTAGATTCCAGTCTGTAACTCACTCTCGGGAATCTGTTATTCTATATATAAACCACCCCGAACCCCTCGATTAGATTCCAGTCTGTAACTCACTTCTGGGTATCTGCTTTTCTGTATATAAACCACACCGAACCCCTCGATTAGATTCTAGACTGTAACTCACTCCCGGGTATCTGTTATTCTATATATACAAACCACCCCGAATCCCTCGATTATATTCCAGTGTGTAATTCACTCCCGGGTATCTGTTATTCTATATATAAACCCCCCCGAACCCCTCGATTAGGTTCCAGTCTGTAACTCACTCCCGGGTATCTGTTATTCTATAAATAAACCAAGCGAACCCCTCGATTACGTTCCACTCTGTAACTCACATCCAGGTATTAGTTATTCTATAAATAAACACCCCCGAACCCCTCGATTAGATACCAGCCTGTAACTCAATCCCGGGTATGTTTTATTCTATATATAAACCACGCGAACCCCTCGATTAGATTCCAGTCTATAACTCACTCCCAGATATCTGTTATTCTGCATATAAACTCCCCGAACCCCTCGATTAGATTCCAGTCTGTAACTCACTCCCGGGTATCTGTTATTCTGTATATAACCCACCCCGAACCCCTCGATTAGATTCCAGTCTGTAACTCACTCCCGGGTATCTGTTATTCTGTATATAACCCACCCCGAAGCCCTCGATTAGATTCCAGTCTGTAACTCCCGGGTATCTGTTATTCTGTATATAAAACATCCCAAACCCTCGATTAGATTCCAGTCTGTAACTCACTCTCGGGAATCTGTTATTCTATATATAAACCACCCCGAAACCCTCGATTAGATTCCAGTCTGTAACTCACTTCTGGGTATTTGCTTTTCTGTATATAAACCAGCCCGAACCCCTCGATTAGATTCTAGACTGTATCTCACTCCCGGGTATCTGTTATTCTATATATAAACCACCCCGAATCCCTCGATAATATTCCGTGTGTAATTCACTCCCGGGTATCTGTTATTCTATATATAAACCCCCCCGAACCCCTCGATTAGGTTCCAGTCTGTAATTCACTCCCGGGTATCTGTTATTCTATATATAAACCACGCGAACCCCTCGATTAGTTTCCAGTCTGTAACTCACATCCAGGTATCTCTTATACTATAAATAAACTCCCCGAATCCCTTGATTAGATTCCAGTCTGTAACTCACTTCTGGGTATCTGCTTTTCTGTATATAAACCACCCCGAACCCCTCGATTAGGTTCTAGACTGTAAATCACTCCCGGGTATCTGTTATTCTATATATAAACCATCCCGAACCCCTCGATTAGGTTCCAGTCTGTAAATCACTCCCGGGTATCTTTTATTCTATATATAAATCACGCGAACCCCTCGATTACGTTCCAGTGTATAACTCACTCCCAGATATCTGTTATTCTATATATAAATTCCCCGAACCCCTCGATTAGATTCCAGTCTGTAACTCACTCCCGGGTATCTGTTATTCTGCATATAAACCACCCCAAACCCCTCGATTAGATTCCAGTCTGTAACTCACTCCCGTGTATTTGTTATTCTGTATATAAATCACTCCGAACACCTCGATTAGATTCCAGTGTGTAACTCACTCCCGGGTATCTGTTATTCAATATATAAAACACTCCCGGACCCTCGATTAGATTCCAGTCTGTAACACAAACCCGGGTATCTGGTATTCTGTATATAAACCACCCCGAACCCCTCGATTAGATTGCAGTCTGTAACTCACGCCCGGGTATCTATTATTTATATATAAACCAGACGAACCCCTCGATTACATTCCAGTTGGTAACTCACTCCTGGGTATCTCTTATTCTGTATATAAACCACCCCGAACCCCTCGATTAGATTCCAGTCTGTAACTCACTACCGGGCATCTGTTATTCTATGTATAAACCACCCGAACCTCACGATTAGATTCCAGTCTGTAACTCACTCCCGGGTATTTGCTATTCTATTTTCAAACCACACAGAGCCCCTCGATTAGATTCCAGTCTGTAAGACACTCCCGGGTATCTGTTATACTATATATAAACCACCCCGAACCCTTCAATTAGATTCCAGTCTGTAACTCACTCCCGGGTATCTGTTATTCTATATATAAACCACGCGAACCCCTCGATTAGTTTCCAGTCTGTAACTCACATCCAAGTATCCCTTATTCTATAAATAAACTCCCCGAATCCCTTGATTAGATTCCAGTCTGTAACTCACTCCCGGGTATCTGTTATTCTATATATAAACCACCCCGAACCCCTCGATTAGGTTCCAGTCTGTAACTCACTCCCGGGTATCTTTTATTCTATATATAAATCACGCGAACCCCTCGATTACGTTCCAGTATATAACTCACTCCCAGATATCTGTTATTCTATATATAAATTCCCCGAACCCCTCGATTAGATTCCAGTCTGTAACTCACTCCCGGGTATCTGTTATTCTGCAATATAAACCACCCCAAACCCCTCGATTAGATTCCAGTGTGTAACTCACTCCCGGGTATCTGTTATTCAATATATAAAACACTCCCGGACCCTCGATTAGATTCCAGTCTGTAACACAAACCCGGGTATCTGTTATTCTTTATATAAACCACCCCGAACCCCTCGATTAGATTGCAGTCTGTAACTCACGCCCGGGTATCTATTATTTATATATAAACCAGCCGAACCCCTCGATTACATTCCAGTTGGTAACTCACTCCTGGGTATCTGTTATTCTGTATATAAAGCACCCCGAACCCCTCGATTAGATTCCAGTCTGTAACTCACTACCGGGCATCTGTTATTCTATGTATAAACCACCCGAACCTCACGATTAGATTCCAGTCTGTAACTCACACCCGGGTATTTGCTATTCTATATACAAACCACACAGAGCCCCTCGATTAGATTCCAGTCTGTAAGACACTCCCGGGTATCTGTTATACTATATATAAACCACCCCGAACACTTCAATTAGATTCCAGTCTGTAACTCACTGCCGGGTATCTGTTATTCTATATAGAAACCACCCCGAACCCCTCGATTAGATTCCAGTCTGTAACTCATTCCCGGGTATCTGTTATTATATATATAAACCACCCTGAAGCGCTCAATTAGATTCCAGTCTGTAACTCACTCCCGGGTATCTGTTATTCCATATATAAGCCACCCCGAACCTTCGATTAGATTCTAGCCTGTAACTCATTCCCGGGTATCTGTTATTCTATATATGAACCACCTCAAACAACTCGATTAGATTCCAGTCTGTAACTCACTCCCGGGTATCTGTTATTCTATATATAAACCACCCCGAACCCCTCGATTAGATTCCAGTCTGTAACTCACTCCCGGGTATCTGTTATTCCATATATAAACCACACAGAGCCCCTCGATTAGATTCCAGTCTGTAACACACTCCCGGGAATCAGTTATTCAATATATAAACCACTCCCGAACCCCTCGATTAGATTCCAGTCTGTAACTCACTCCGGGTATCTGTTATTCTGTATATAGAACACCCTGAACCCCTCGATTAGATTCCAGTCGGTAACTCACTCCCGGGTATCTGTTATTCCATATATAAACCACACAGAGCCCCTCGATTAGATTCCAGTCTGTAACACACTCCCGGGAATCAGTTATTCAATATATAAACCACTCCCGAACCCCTCGATTAGATTCCAGTCTGTAACTCACTCCGGGTATCTGTTATTCTGTATATAGAACACCCTGAACCCCTCGATTAGATTCCAGTCGGTAACTCACTCCCGGGTATCTGTTATTCCAGATATTAACCCCACCGGACCCCTCGATTAGATTCCAGTCTGTAACTCACTCCCGGGTATCGGTTATTCTATATATAAACCTCCCCAAACCCCTCGATTAGATTCCGGTCACTCACTCACTCCCGGGTATCTGTTAGTCTATATATAATCCTCCCCGAACCCCTCGATTAGATTCCAGTCTGTAACTCACTTCCGGGTATCTGTTATTCTGTATATAAACCACCCCAAACCCCTCGATTAGATTCCAGTCTGTAACTCACTACCGGGTATCTGTTATTTTATATATAAACCACAGAGAGCCCCTCAATTAGATTCCAGTCTGTAACACACTCCCGGGTATCTGTTATTCTATATATAAACCACCCCGAACCCCTCAATTAGATTCCAGTCTCTAACTCACTGCTGGGTAGCTGTTATTATATGTTTAAACCCCCCCGAACCCCTCGATTAGATTCCAGTCTGTAACTCACTCCCGGGTATCATCTTCCGACTAGGGACTTTACAGCCTTCCGGACTGAATATTGAATTCAACAACTTTAGGTCGTGAGTCCCCTCCCCCATCCCCACCCCCTTTCTGTTTCCCCCTTCTCTTTTTTTTTTCCCAATTATAAAGATTTTCCTTTTCCCACCTATTTCCATTATATAAAATAAAAAAAAAACCCACTAGAGCTATACCTTGAGTGCCCTACCATCCATTCTTAATTAGCACATTCGTTTAGATAATATCACCAACTTTATCTTTAACACCTATGTGTTCTATTGTACTATTGTTGTTGACATCTTTTGATATTCTGCTTCTATCACTGCTTGTTTGTCGCTACAACCACACCAACCCCCTCCACCTCTCTGTCTCTCTATCTCTCCGCCCCCCACACACACACCTTAAACCAGCTTATATTTCAGCTCTTTCCTGGACTCGAACTCAAGTTCTGTCGAAGGGTCATGAGGACTCGAAACGTCAACTCTTTTCTTCTCCGCCGATGCTGCCAGACCTGCTGAGTTTTTCCAGGTAATTCTGTTTTTATTCTATAAATTAACCCCACCGAACCCCTCGATTAGATTCCAGTCTGTAAATCACTGCCGGGTATCGGTTATTCTTCATATAACCCTCCCCAAACCCCTCGATTAGATTCCGGTCACTAACTCACTCCCAGGGTATCTGTTATTCTATATATAATCCTCCCCGAACCCCTCGATTAGATCCTGTCTGTAACTCATTCCCGGGTATCTGTTATTCTAAATATAAACCACCCCGAACCCCTCGATTAGATTCCAGCCTGTAACTCAATCCCGGGTATGTTTTATTCTATATATAAACCACGCGAACCCCTCGATTAGATTCCAGTCTATAACTCACTCCCAGATATCTGTTATTCTATATATAAACTCCCCGAACCCGTCGATTAGATTCCAGTCTGTAACTCACTCCCGGGTATCAGTTATTCTGTATATAAACCATCCCAAACCCTCGATTAGATTCCAGTCTGTAAATCACTCCCGGGTATCTGTTATTCTGTATATAAATCACTCCGAACACCTCGATTAGATCCCAGTGTGTAACTCACTCCCGGGTATCTGTTATTCAATATATAAAACACTCCCGAACCCCTCGATTACATTCCAGTCTGTAACACAAACCCGGGTATCTGGTATTCTGTATATAAACCACCCCGAACCCCTCGATTAGATTCCAGTCTGTAACTCACTCCCGGGTATCTTTTATTCTATATATAAACCACGCGAACCCCTCGATTACGTTCCAGTATATAACTCACACCCAGATATCTGTTATTCTATATATAAATTCCCCGAACCCCTCGATTAGTTTCCAGTCTGTAACTCACTCCCGGGTATCTGTTATTCTGCATATAAACCACCCCAAACCCCTCGATTAGATTCCAGTCTGTAACTCACTCCCGGGTATCTGTTATTCTGTATATAAATCACTCCGAACACCTCGATTAGATTCCAGTGTGTAACTCACTCCCGGGTATCTGTTATTCAAGATATAAAACACTCCCGGACCCTCGATTAGATTCCAGTCTGTAACACAAACCCGGGTATCTGTTATTCTTTATATAAACCACCCCGAACCCCTCGATTAGATTGCAGTCTGTAACTCACGCCCGGGTATCTATTATTTATATATAAACCAGCCGAACCACTCGATTACATTCCAGTTGGTAACTCACTCCTGGGTATCTCTTATTCTGTATATAAACCACCCCGAACCCCTCGATTAGATTCCAGTCTGTAACTCACTACCGGGCATCTGTTATTCTATATATAAACAACCCGAACCTCACGATTAGATTCCAGTCTGTAACTCACTCCCGGGTATCTGCTATTCTATACACAAACCACACAGAGCCCCTCGATTAGATTCCTGTCTGTAACACACTCCCGGGTATCTGTTATACTATATATAAACCACCCCGAACCCTTCAATTAGATTCCAGTCTTTAACTCACTGCCGGGTATCTGTTATTCTATATAGAAACCACCCGAACCCCTCGATTACATTCCAGTCTGTAACTCACTGCTGGGTAGCTGTTATTATATGTTTAAACTTCCCCGAACACTTCGATTAGATTCCAGTCTGTAACTCACTCCCGGGTATCTGTTATTCTATATAAAAACCATACCGAACCCCTCGATTAGATTCCAGTCTTTAAATCACTCCTGGGTATCTGTTATTCTATATATAAACCACCCCGAACCCCTCGATTAGATTCCAGTCTGTAACTCATTCCCGGGTATCTGTTATTATATATATAAACCACCCTGAACCGCTCAATTAGATTCCAGTCTGTAACTCACTCCCGGGTATCTGTTATTCCATGTATAAGCCACCCCGAACCTTCGATTGGATTCTAGCCTGTAACACATTCCCGGGTATCTGTTATTCTATATATGAACCACCTCAAACAACTCGATTAGTTTCCAGTCTGTAACTCACTCCCGGGTATCTGTTATTCTATATATAAACCACCCCGAACCCATCGATTAGATTCCAGTCTGTAACTCACTCCCGGGTATCTGTTATTCCATATATAAAACACACAGAGCCCCTCGATTAGATTCCAGTCTGTAACACACTCCCGGGAATCAGTTATTCAATATATAAACCACTCCCGAACCCCTCGATTAGATTCCAGTCTGTAACTCACTCCGGGTATCTGTTATTCTGTATATAGAACACCCTGAACCCCTCGATTAGATTCCAGTCGGTAACTCACTCCCGGGTATCTGTTATTCTATATATTAACCCCACTGAACCCCTCGATTAGATTCCAGTCTGTAACTCACTCCCGGGTATCTGTTATTCTGTATATAAACCTGCCCGAACCCCTCGATTAGATTCCAGTCTGTAACTCATTCCCGGGTATCGGTTATTCTATATATAAACCTCCCTGAACCCCTCGATTAGATTCCGGTCACTCACTCACTCCCGGGTATCTGTTAGTCTATATATAATCTTCCCCGAACCCCTCGATTAGATTCCAGTCTGTAACTCACTACCGGGTATCCGTTATTCTGTATATAAACCACCCCAAACCCCTCGATTAGATTCCAGTCTGTAACTCACTACCGGGTATCTGCTGTTTTATATATAAACCACAGAGAGCCCCTCAATTAGATTCCAGTCTGTAACACACTCCCGGGTATCTGTTATTCTATATATAAACCACCCCGAACCCCTCAATTAGATTCCAGTCTCTAACTCACTGCTGGGTAGCTGTTATTATATGTTTAAACCCCCCCGAACCCCTCGATTAGATTCCAGTCTGTAACTCACTCCCGGGTATCATCTTCCGACTAGGGACTTTACAGCCTTCCGGACTGAATATTGAATTCAACAACTTTAGGTCGTGAGTCCCCTCCCCCATCCCCACCCCCTTTCTGTTTCCCCCTTCTCTTTTTTTTTTCCCAATAAATTATAAAGATTTTCCTTTTCCCACCTATTTCCATTATATAAAATAAAAAAAAAACCCACTAGAGCTATACCTTGAGTGCCCTACCATCCATTCTTAATTAGCACATTCGTTTAGATAATATCACCAACTTTATCTTTAACACCTATGTGTTCTATTGTACTATTGTTGTTGACATCTTTTGATATTCTGCTTCTATCACTGCTTGTTTGTCGCTACAACCACACCAACCCCCTCCACCTCTCTGTCTCTCTATCTCTCCGCCCCCCACACACACACCTTAAACCAGCTTATATTTCAGCTCTTTCCTGGACTCGAACTCAAGTTCTGTCGAAGGGTCATGAGGACTCGAAACGTCAACTCTTTTCTTCTCCGCCGATGCTGCCAGACCTGCTGAGTTTTTCCAGGTAATTCTGTTTTTATTCTATAAATTAACCCCACCGAACCTCTCGATTAGATTCCAGTCTGTAAATCACTGCCGGGTATCGGTTATTCTTCATATAACCCTCCCCAAACCCCTCGATTAGATTCCGGTCACTAACTCACTCCCAGGGTATCTGTTATTCTATATATAATCCTCCCCGAACCCCTCGATTAGATCCTGTCTGTAACTCATTCCCGGGTATCTGTTATTCTAAATATAAACCACCCCGAACCCCTCGATTAGATTCCAGCCTGTAACTCAATCCCGGGTATGTTTTATTCTATATATAAACCACGCGAACCCCTCGATTAGATTCCAGTCTATAACTCACTCCCAGATATCTGTTATTCTATATATAAACTCCCCGAACCCGTCGATTAGATTCCAGTCTGTAACTCACTCCCGGGTATCAGTTATTCTGTATATAAACCATCCCAAACCCTCGATTAGATTCCAGTCTGTAAATCACTCCCGGGTATCTGTTATTCTGTATATAAATCACTCCGAACACCTCGATTAGATCCCAGTGTGTAACTCACTCCCGGGTATCTGTTATTCAATATATAAAACACTCCCGAACCCCTCGATTACATTCCAGTCTGTAACACAAACCCGGGTATCTGGTATTCTGTATATAAACCACCCCGAACCCCTCGATTAGATTCCAGTCTGTAACTCACTCCCGGGTATCTTTTATTCTATATATAAACCACGCGAACCCCTCGATTACGTTCCAGTATATAACTCACACCCAGATATCTGTTATTCTATATATAAATTCCCCGAACCCCTCGATTAGTTTCCAGTCTGTAACTCACTCCCGGGTATCTGTTATTCTGCATATAAACCACCCCAAACCCCTCGATTAGATTCCAGTCTGTAACTCACTCCCGGGTATCTGTTATTCTGTATATAAATCACTCCGAACACCTCGATTAGATTCCAGTGTGTAACTCACTCCCGGGTATCTGTTATTCAAGATATAAAACACTCCCGGACCCTCGATTAGATTCCAGTCTGTAACACAAACCCGGGTATCTGTTATTCTTTATATAAACCACCCCGAACCCCTCGATTAGATTGCAGTCTGTAACTCACGCCCGGGTATCTATTATTTATATATAAACCAGCCGAACCACTCGATTACATTCCAGTTGGTAACTCACTCCTGGGTATCTCTTATTCTGTATATAAACCACCCCGAACCCCTCGATTAGATTCCAGTCTGTAACTCACTACCGGGCATCTGTTATTCTATATATAAACAACCCGAACCTCACGATTAGATTCCAGTCTGTAACTCACTCCCGGGTATCTGCTATTCTATACACAAACCACACAGAGCCCCTCGATTAGATTCCTGTCTGTAACACACTCCCGGGTATCTGTTATACTATATATAAACCACCCCGAACCCTTCAATTAGATTCCAGTCTTTAACTCACTGCCGGGTATCTGTTATTCTATATAGAAACCACCCGAACCCCTCGATTACATTCCAGTCTGTAACTCACTGCTGGGTAGCTGTTATTATATGTTTAAACTTCCCCGAACACTTCGATTAGATTCCAGTCTGTAACTCACTCCCGGGTATCTGTTATTCTATATAAAAACCATACCGAACCCCTCGATTAGATTCCAGTCTTTAAATCACTCCTGGGTATCTGTTATTCTATATATAAACCACCCCGAACCCCTCGATTAGATTCCAGTCTGTAACTCATTCCCGGGTATCTGTTATTATATATATAAACCACCCTGAACCGCTCAATTAGATTCCAGTCTGTAACTCACTCCCGGGTATCTGTTATTCCATGTATAAGCCACCCCGAACCTTCGATTGGATTCTAGCCTGTAACACATTCCCGGGTATCTGTTATTCTATATATGAACCACCTCAAACAACTCGATTAGTTTCCAGTCTGTAACTCACTCCCGGGTATCTGTTATTCTATATATAAACCACCCCGAACCCATCGATTAGATTCCAGTCTGTAACTCACTCCCGGGTATCTGTTATTCCATATATAAAACACACAGAGCCCCTCGATTAGATTCCAGTCTGTAACACACTCCCGGGAATCAGTTATTCAATATATAAACCACTCCCGAACCCCTCGATTAGATTCCAGTCTGTAACTCACTCCGGGTATCTGTTATTCTGTATATAGAACACCCTGAACCCCTCGATTAGATTCCAGTCGGTAACTCACTCCCGGGTATCTGTTATTCTATATATTAACCCCACTGAACCCCTCGATTAGATTCCAGTCTGTAACTCACTCCCGGGTATCTGTTATTCTGTATATAAACCTGCCCGAACCCCTCGATTAGATTCCAGTCTGTAACTCATTCCCGGGTATCGGTTATTCTATATATAAACCTCCCTGAACCCCTCGATTAGATTCCGGTCACTCACTCACTCCCGGGTATCTGTTAGTCTATATATAATCTTCCCCGAACCCCTCGATTAGATTCCAGTCTGTAACTCACTACCGGGTATCCGTTATTCTGTATATAAACCACCCCAAACCCCTCGATTAGATTCCAGTCTGTAACTCACTACCGGGTATCTGCTGTTTTATATATAAACCACAGAGAGCCCCTCAATTAGATTCCAGTCTGTAACACACTCCCGGGTATCTGTTATTCTATATATAAACCACCCCGAACCCCTCAATTAGATTCCAGTCTCTAACTCACTGCTGGGTAGCTGTTATTATATGTTTAAACCCCCCCGAACCACTCGATTAGATTCCAGTCTGTAACTCACTCCCGGGTATCGGTTATTCTTCATATAAACCTCCCCAAACCCCTCGATTAGATTGCGGTCACTAACTCACTCCCAGGGTATCTGTTATTCTATATATAATCCTCCCCGAACCCCTCGATTAGATCCTGTCTGTAACTCATTCCCGGGTATCTGCTATTCTAAATATAAACCACCCCGAAACCCTGGATTAGATTCCAGCCTGTAACTCAATCCCGGGTATGTTTTATTCTATATATAAACCACGCGAACCCCTCGATTAAATTCTAGTCTATAACTCACTCCAAGATATCTGTCATTCTATATATAAACTCCCCGAATCCGTCGATTAGATTCCAGTCTGTAACTCACTCCCGGGTATCAGTTATTCTGTATATAAAACATCCCAACCCCTCGATTAGATTCCAGTCTGTAACTCACTCTCGGGAATCTGTTATTCTATATATAAACCAGCCCGAACCCCTCGATTAGATTCCAGCCTGTAACTCACTCCCGGGTATCTGTTATTCTGTATATAAACCACCCCAAACCCCTCGATTAGATTCCAGTCTGTAAATCACTCCCGGGTATCTGTTATTCTGTATATAAATCACTCCGAACACCTCGATTAGATTCCAGTGTGTAACTCACTCCCGGGTATCTGTTATTCAATATATAAAACACTCCCGAACCCCTCGATTACATTCCAGTCTGTAACACAAACCCGGGTATCTGGTATTCTGTATAAAAACCACCCAGAACCCCTCGATTAGATTGCAGTCTGTAACTCACGCCCGTGTATCTATTATTTATATATAAACCAGCCGAACCACTCGATTACATTCCAGTTGGTAACTCACTCCCGGGTATCTGTTATTCTGTATATAAACCACCCCGAACCCCTCGATTAGATTCCAGTCTGTAATTCACTACCGGGTATCTGTTATTCTATATATAAACCACCCGAACCTCACGGTTAGATTCCAGTCTGTAACTCACTCCCGGGTATCTGTTATTCTATATATAAACCACAGAGAACCCCTCGATAAGATTCCAGTCTGTAACACAATCCCGGGTATCTGTTATACTATATATAAAAATCCCCGAACCCTTCAATTAGATTCCAGTCTGTAACTCACTGCCGGGTATCTGTTATTCTATATATTAACCCCACCGAACCCCTCGATTAGATTCCAGTCTCTAACTCACTCCCGGGTATCTGTTATTCTGTATATAAACCAGCCCAAACCCCTAGATTAGATTCCAGTCTGTAACTCATCTCGGGTATCGGTTATTCTATATATAAACCTCCCTGAACCCCTCGATTAGATTCCGGTCACTCACTCACTCCCGGGTATCTGTTAGTCTATATATAATCCTCCCCGAACCCCTCGATTAGATTCCAGTCTGTAACTCACTACCGGGTATCTGTTATTCTGTATATAAACCACCCCAAACCCCTCGATTAGATTCCAGTCTGTAACTCACTCCCGGGTATCTGTTATTCTATATATAAACGAACCGAACCTCTCGATTAGATTCCAGTCTGTTACTCACTCCCGGGTATCTGTTATGCTATATATAAACCACCCCGAACCCCTCGATTAGATTCCAGTCTCTAACTCACTGCTGGGTAGCTGCTATTATATGTTTAAACACCGCCGAACCCCTCGATTAGATTCCAGTCTGTAACTCACTCCCGGGTATCTGTTACACTATGTATAAACCACTCCGTACCGCTCGATTAGATTCCAGTCTTTAACTCACTCCCGGTTATCTGTTATTCTACATATTAACCCGACCGAACCCCTCGATTAGATTCCAGTCTATAACTCACTGCCGGGCATCGGTTATTCTTTATATAAACCTCCCCAAACCCCTCGATTAGATTCCGGTCACTCACTCACTACCGGGTATCTGTTATTTATATATAAACCAGCCGAACCCCTCGATTACATTCCAGTTG
Source organism: Carcharodon carcharias (assembly GCF_017639515.1). Taxonomy (NCBI): domain Eukaryota; kingdom Metazoa; phylum Chordata; class Chondrichthyes; order Lamniformes; family Lamnidae; genus Carcharodon; species Carcharodon carcharias. The sequence continues at coordinate 457,761 of NW_024470845.1, forward strand.
GTAACTCACTCCCGGGTATCTGTTATTCTGTATATAAACCACCCCGAAACCCTCGATTAGATTCCAGTCTGTAACTCACTACCGGGTATCTGTTATTCTATATATAAACCACCCGAACCTCTCGATTAGATTCCAGTCTGTAACTCACTCCCGGGTATCTGTTATTCTATATATAAACCACACAGAGCACCTCGATTAGATTCCAGTCTGTAACTCACTCCCGGGTATCTGTTATACTATATTTAAACCACACCGAACCCTTCGATTAGATTCCAGTCTGTAATTCACTCCCGGGTATCTGTTATTCTATATATAAACCCCCCCGAACCCCTCGATTAGGTTCCAGTCTGTAACTCACCCCCGGTATCTGTTATTCTATATATAAACCACGCGAACCCCTCGATTACGTTCCACTCTGTAACTCACATCCAGGTATCTGTTATTCTATAAATAAACACCCCGAACCCCTCGATTAAATACCAGCCTGTAACTCAATCCCGGGTATGTTTTATTCTATATATAAACCACGCGAACCCCTCGATTAGATTCCAGTGTATAACTCACTCCCAGATATCTGTTATTCTACATATAAACTCCCCGAACACCTCGATTAGATTCCAGTCTGTAACTCACTCCCGGGTATCTGTTATTCTGTATACAAGCCACCCCAAACCCCTCGATTAGATTCCAGTCTGTAACTCACTCCCGGGTATCTGTTATTCTGTATATAAAACATCCCAAACCCTCGATTAGATTCCAGTCTATAACTCACTCTCGGGAATCTGTTATTCTATATATAAACCACCCCGAACCCCTCGATTAGATTCCAGTCTGTAACTCACTTCTGGGTATTTGCTTTTCTGTATATAAACCACCCCGAACCCCTCGATTAGATTCTAGACTGTAACTCACTCCCGGGTATCTGTTATTCTATATATAAACCACCCCGAATCCCTCGATTATATTCCAGTGTGTAATTCACTCCCGGGTATCTGTTATTCTATATATAAACCCCCCCGAACCCCTCGATTAGGTTCCAGTCTGTAACTCACTCCCGGGTATCTGTTATTCTATATATAAACCACGCGAACCCCTCGATTAGTTTCCAGTCTGTAACTCACATCCAGGTATCTCTTATTCTATAAATAAACTCCCCGAATCCCTTGATTAGATTCCAGTCTGTAACTCACTCCCGGGTATCGGTTATTCTGTATATAAATCACTCCGAACACCTCGATTAGATTCCAGTGTGTAACTCACTCCTGGGTATCTGTTATGCAATATATAAAACACTCCCGAACCCCTCGATTAGATTCCAGTCTGTAACACAAACCCGGGTATCTGGTATTCTGTATATAAACCACCCCGAACCCCTCGATTAGATTCCAGACTGTAACTCACGCCCGGGTAACTATTATTTATATATAAACCAGCCGAACCCCTCGATTACATTCCAGTTGGTAACTCACTCCCGGGTATCTGTTATTCTATATATAAACCACAGAGAGCCCCTCAATTAGATTCCAGTCTGTAACACACACCCGGGTATCTGTTATTCTATATATAAAGCACCCCGAACCCCTCAATTAGATTCCAGTCTCTAACTCACTGCTGGGTAGCTGTTATTATATGTTTAAAGCCCCCCGAACCCCTCGATTAGATTCCAGTCTGTAACTCACTCCCGGGTATCTGTTATTCTATATATAAACCATTCCGAACCCCTCGATTAGATTTCAGTCTGTAACTCACTCCCAGGGTATCTGTTATTCTATATATAATCCTCCCCGAACCCCTCGATTAGATCCTGTCTGTAACTCATTCCCGGGTATCTGTTATTCTAAATATAAACCACCCCGAACCCCTCGATTAGATTCCAGCATGTAACTCAATCCCGGGTATGTTTTATTCTATATATAAACCACGCGAACCCCTCGATTAGATTCCAGTCTATAACTCACTCCCAGATATCTGTTATTCTATATATAAACTCCCCGAACCCCTCGATTAGATTCCAGTCTGTAACTCACTCCCGGGTATCAGTTATTCTGTATATAAACTATCCCAAACCCTCGATTAGATTCCAGTCTTGTAACTCACTATCGGGAATCTGTTATTCTATATATAAACCAGCCCGAACCCGTCGATTAGATTCCAGCCTGTAACTCACTCCCGGGTATCTGTTATTCTGTATATAAACCACCCCAATCCCCTCGATTAGATTCCAGTCTGTAAATCACTCCCGGGTATCTGTTATTCTGTATATAAATCACTCCGAACACCTCGATTAGATTCCAGTGTGTAACTCACTCCCGGGTATCTGTTATTCAATATATAAAACACTCGCGAACCCCTCGATTACATTCCAGTCTGTAACACAAACCCGGGTATCTGGTATTCTGTATATAAACCACCCAGAACCCCTCGATTAGATTGCAGTCTGTAACTCACGCCCGTGTATCTATTATTTATATATAAACCAGCCGAACCACTCGATTACATTCCAGTTGGTAACTCACTCCCGGGTATCTGTTATTCTGTATATAAACCACCCCGAACCCCTCGATTAGATTCCAGTCTGTAACTCACTACCGGGTATCTGTTATTCTATATATAAACCACCCGAACCTCACGGTTAGATTCCAGTCTGTAACTCACTCCCGGGTATCTGTTATTCTATATATAAACCACAGAGAACCCCTCGATAAGATTCCAGTCTGTAACACAATCCCGGGTATCTGTTATACTATATATAAAAAACCCCGAACCCTTCAATTAGTTTCCAGTCTGTAACTCACTGCCGGGTATCTGTTATTCTATATAGAAACCACCCGAACCCCTCGATTACATTCCAGTGTGTAACTCACTCCCGGGTATTTGTTATTCAATATATAAAACACTCCCGGACCCTCGATTAGATTCCAGTCTGTAACACAAACCCGGGTATATGTTATTCTGTATATAAACCACGCCGAACCCCTCGATTAGATTCCAGTCTGTAACTCACGCCCGGGTATCTATTATTTATATATAAACCAGCCGAACCCCTCGATTACATTCCAGTTGGTAACTCACTCCCGGGTATCTGTTATTCTGTATATAAAGCACCCCGAACCCCTCGATTAGATTCCAGTCTGTAACTCACTCCCGGGTATCTGTTATTCTATATATAAACCACCCGAACCTCACGATTAGATTCCAGTCTGTAACTCACTCCCGGGTATCTGTTATTCTATATATAAACCACACAGAGCCCCTCGATTAGATTCCAGTCTGTAACTCACTGCCGGGTATCTGTTATTCTATTTAGAAAACACCCGAACCCCTCGATTACATTCCATTCAGTAACTCACTGCTGGGTAGCTGTTATTATATGGTTAACCCCCCCCCCCCACCCCCGAACCCATCGATTAGATTCCAGTCTTTAACTCACTTCTGGGTATCTGCTTTTCTGTATATAAACCACCCCGAACCCCTCGATTAGTTTCTAGACTGTAACTCACTCCCGGGTATCTCTTATTCTATATATAAACCACCCCGATTCCCTCGATTATATTCCAGTGTGTAATTCACTCCCGGGAAACGGTTAATCTATATATAACCCCCCCCGAACCCCTCGATTAGGTTCCAGTCTGTAACTCACTCCCGGGTTTCTGTTATTCTATATATAAACCACGCGAGTCCCTCGATTAGGTTCCAGTCTGTAACTCACATCCAGGTATCTGTTATTCTATTAATAAACTCCCCGAATCCCTTGAATGGATTCCAGTCTGTAACTCACTCCTGGGTATCTGTTATTCTGTATATAAACCACCCCAAACCCCTTGATTAGATTCAAGTCTGTAACTCACTCCCGGGTATCTGTTATTCTGTAAATAAATCACTCCGAACACCTCGATTAGATTCCAGTGTGTAACTCACTCCTGGGTATCTGTTATTCTATATAGCAACCACCCGAACCCCTCGATTACATTCCAGTGTGTAACTCACTCCCGGGTATTTGATATTCAATATATAAAACACTCCCGGACCCTCGATTAGATTCCAGTCTGTAACACAAACCCGGGTATATGTTATTCTGTATATAAACCACGCCGAACCCCTCGATTAGATTCCAGTCTGTAACTCACGCCCGGGCATCTATTATTTATATATTATCCAGCCGAACCCCTCGATTACATTCCAGTTGGTAACTCACTCCCGGGTATCTGTTATTCTGTATATAAAGCACCCCGAACCCCTCGATTAGATTCCAGTCTGTAACTCACTCCCGGGTATCTGTTATTCTATATATAAACCACCCGAACCTCACGATTAGATTCCAGTCTGTAACTCACTCCCGGGTATCTGTTATTCTATATATAAACCACACAGAGCCCCTCGATTAGATTCCAGTCTGTAACACGCTCCCCGGTATCTGTTATACTATATATAAACCACCCCGAACCCTTCAATTAGATTCCAGTCTGTAACTCACTGCCGGGTATCTGTTATTCTATTTAGAAAACACCCGAACCCCTCGATTACATTCCATTCAGTAACTCACTGCTGGGTAGCTGTTATTATATGGTTAACCCCCCCCCCCCGAACCCATCGATTAGATTCCAGTCTTTAACTCACTTCTGGGTATCTGCTTTTCTGTATATAAACCACCCCGAACCCCTCGATTAGTTTCTAGACTGTAACTCACTCCCGGGTATCTTTTATTCTATATATAAACCACCCCGATTCCCTCGATTATATTCCAGTGTGTAATTCACTCCCGGGAAACGGTTAATCTATATATAAACCCCCCCGAACCCCTCGATTAGTTTCCAGTCTGTAACTCACTCCCGGGTTTCTGTTATTCTATATATAAACCACGCGAGTCCCTCGATTAGGTTCCAGTCTGTAACTCACATCCAGGTATCTGTTATTCTATTAATAAACTCCCCGAATCCCTTGAATGGATTCCAGTCTGTAACTCACTCCTGGGTATCTGTTATTCTGTATATAAACCACCCCAAACCCCTTGATTAGATTCAAGTCTGTAACTCACTCCCGGGTATATGTTATTCTGTAAATAAATCACTCCGAACACCTCGATTAGATTCCAGTGTGTAACTCACTCCTGGGTATCTGTTATTCAATATATAAAACACTCCCGAACCCCTCGATTAGATTCCAGTCTGTAACTCACGCCCGGGTATCTATTATTTATATATAATCCAGCCGAACCACTCGATTACATTCCAGCTGGTAACTCACTCCCGGGTATCTGTTATTCTGTATATAAACCACCCAGAAGCCCTCGATTAGCTTCCAGTCTGTAACTGTCTACCGGGTATCTGTTATTCTATATATAAACCAGCCGAACCTCTCGATTGATTCCTGTCTGTAACACACTCCCGGGAATCTGTTATTCAATGTATAAACCACTCCCGAACCCCTCGATTAGATTCCAGTCTGTAACAACCTCCTGGGTGTCTGTTATTTTTTATATAAACACCCCCGAACCCGTCGATTAGATTTCAGTCTGTAACTCACTCCCGGGTATCTGTAATTCTATATATAAACCTCCCCGAACCCCTCGATTAGATTCCAGTCTGTAACTCACTACCGGGTAACTGTTATTCTGTATATAAACCACCCCAAACCCCTCGATTAGATTCCAGCCAGTAACTCACTCCCGGGTATCTGTTATTCTATATATAAACCACTCCGAACCCCTCGATTAGATTCTAGTCTGTAACTCACTCCCGGTTATCTGTTATTTTATATATTAACCCCACCGAACCCCTCGATTAGATTCCAGTCTGTAACTCACTCCCGGGTATCGGTTATTCTTTATATAAACCTCCCCAAACCCCTCGATTAGATTCCGGTCACTCACTCACTCCCGGGTATGTGTTATTCTATATATAATCCTCCCCGAACCCCTCGATTAGATCCAGTCTGTAACTCACTCCCGGGTATCTGTTATTCTAAATATAAACCACCCCGAACCCCTCGATTAGATTCCAGCCTGTAACTCAATCCCGGGTATGTTTTATTCTATATATAAACCACGCGAACCCCTCGATTAGATTCCAATCTATAACTCTCTCCCAGATATCTGTTATTCTATATATAAACTCCCCGAACCCCTCGATTAGATTCCAGTCTGTAACGCACTCGCGGGTATCTGTTATTCTGTATATAAACCACCCCAAACCCCTCGATTAGATTCCAGTCTGTAACTCACTCCCGGGTATCTGTTATTCTGTATATAAACCACCCCGATCCCTTCGATTAGATTCCAGTCTGTAACTCACTCCCGGGTATCTGTTATTCAATATATAAACCCCCCCGAACCTCTCTTTTAGGATGCAGTCTGTAACTCACTCCCGGGTATCTACTATTTATATATAAACCAGCCGAACCCCTCGATTACATTCCAGTCCGTAACATACTCCCGGGTATCTGTTATACTATATATAAAAAACCCCGAACCCCTCAATTAGATTCCAGTCTGTAACTCACTGCCGGGTATCTGTTATTCTATATATAAACCACCCCGAACCCCTCTTGACAATTCCAGTATGTAACTCACCTCCGGTATCTGTTATTCTATACGTAAACCCCCCCAAACCCCTCGATTAGATTCCAGTCTGTATCTCATTCCCGGGTATTTGTTATTTTGTATATAAACCATCCGAAACCCTCGATTAGATTCCAGTCTGTAACCCATTCCCGGGTATCTGTTATTCTATATATAAACCACCCCGAACCCCTCGATTAGATTCCAGTGTGTAACTCAATCCCGGGTATCTGTTATTCTATATATAAACCACCCCGAACGCCTCGATTAGATTCCAGTCTGTAACTCACTCCCGGGTATTTGTTATTCTATATATAAACCACCCCAAACCCCTCGATTAAATTCCAGCCTGTAACTCAATCCCGGGTATCTGTATTCTATATATAATCCTCTCCCGAACACCTCAATTAGATTCCAGTCTGTAACTCACTCCCGGGTATCTGTTATTCTATATATAAACCACCCGGAACCCCTCGATTAGATTCCAGTCTGTAACTCATTCCCGGGTATCTCTTATTCTATATATAAACCACCCCAAACCGCTCGATTAGATTCCAGTCTGTAACTCACTCCCGGGTATCTGTTATTCTATATATAAACCACCCCAAACCGCTCGATTAGATTCCAGTCTGTAACTCACTCCTGGGTATCTGCTTTTCTGTATATAAACCTCCCCGAACCCCTAGATTAGATTCCAGACAGTAACTCACTCCCGGGTATCTGTTATTCTATATATAAACCACCCCGAACCCCTCGATTAGATTCCAGTCTGTAACTCACTCCCGGGTATCTGTTATACTGTATATAAACCACCCCGAACCCCTCGATTTGATTCTAATCTGTAACTCACTCCTGGGTATCTGTTATTCTACATATAAACCATCCCGATCCTCTCGATTAGATTCCAGTCTGTAACTCACTCGCGGGTATGTGTTATTCTATAGATAAACCACACAGAACCTCTCGATTTGATTCCAGTCTGTAACACACTCCCGGGTATCTGTTATTCTGTATATAAACCATCCGGAACCCCTCGAATTGTTCCAGTCTTTAACTCGCTCCCGGCTATCTGTTATTCTCTATATAAACCACCCAGAGCCCCTCGATTAGATTTCAGTCTGTAACTCACTGCTGGGTATCTGTTATTACATGTTTAAACCACCCCGAACGCCTCGATTAGATTCCAGTCTGTAACTCACTCCCGGGTATCTGTTATTCTATATATAAACCACCCCAAACCACTCGATTAGATTCCAGTCTGTAACTCACTCCCGGGTATCTGTTATTCTATATATAAACCACCCGGAACCCCTCGATTAGATTCCAGTCTGTAACTCATTCCCGGGTATCTGTTATTCTATATATAAACCACCCCAAACCACTCGATTAGATTCCAGTCTGTAACTCATTCCCGGGTATCTGTTATTCTATATATAAACCACCCCAAACCGCTCGATTAGATTCCAGTCTGTAACTCATTCCCGGGTATCTGTTATTCTATATATAAACCACCCCAAACCACTCGATTAGATTCCAGTCTGTAACTCATTCCCGGGTATCTGTTATTCTATATATAAACCACCCCAAACCGCTCGATTAGATTCCAGTCTGTAACTCACTCCTGGGTATCTGCTTTTCTGTATATAAACCTCCCCGAACCCCTAGATTAGATTCCAGACAGTAACTCACTCCCGGGTATCTGTTATTCTGTATATAAACCACCCCGAACCCCTCGATTTGATTCTAATCTGTAACTCACTCCTGGGTATCTGTTATTCTACATATAAATCATCTCGATCCTCTCGATTAGATTCCAGTCTGTAACTCACTCCCGGGTATGTGTTATTCTATAGATAAACCACACAGAACCTCTCGATTAGATTCCAGTCTGTAACACACTCCCGGGTATCTGTTATACTATATATAAACCACCCCGAACCCCGCAATTAGATTCCAGCCTGTAACTCACTGCCAGGTATCTGTTATTCTGTATATAAACCATCCGGAATCCCTCGAATTGTTCCAGTCTTTAACTCGCTCCCGGCTATCTGTTATTCTCTATATAAACCCCCCAGAGCCCCTCGATTAGATTTCAGTCTGTAACTCATTGCTGGGTATCTGTTATTACATGTTTAAACCACCCCGAACCCCTCGATTAGAATGCAGTCTGTAACTCACTCCCGGGTATCTGTTATTCTATATATAAACCTCCCGAACCCCTCGATTAGGTTCCAGTCTGTAACTCACTCCCGGGTATCTGTTATTCTATATATAAACCTCCCGAACCCCTCGATTAGATTCCAGTCTGTAGCTCACTACCGGGTATCTGTTATTCTATATATAAACCTCCCGAACCCCTCGATTAGGTTCCAGTCTGTAACTCACTCCCGGGTATCTGTTATTCTATATATAAACCTCCCTGAACCCCTCGATTAGATTCCAGTCAGTAACTCGCTCCCGGGTATCTGTTATTCTATATATAAATTCTCGTACATCTCGATTAGATTCCAGTCTGTAACTTATTCCCGGGTATCTGTTATTCTATAAATAATCCACGCCGAACCCCTCGATTAGATTCCAGTCTGTACCTCACTCCGAGTATCTGTTATTCTGTATATAAACCACCCCGAACCCCTTGATTAGATTCTAGACTGTAACTCATTCCTTGTTATCTGTTATTCTATAAATAAACCACCCCGGACGCCTCGATTAGATTCCAGTCTGTAACTCACTCCCAGGTATCTGTTATTGTATATATTAACCCCACCGAACCCCTTGATTCGTTTCCAGTCACTCACTCAGTCCCGGGTATCTGTTATTCTATATATAAACCACTCCGAACCACTCGATTAGATTCCAGCCTGTAACTCAATCCTGGGTATCTTTTATTCTATATATAAACCACGCGAACCCCTCGATTAGATTCCAATCTGTAACTAACTCTCAGGTATCTGTTATTCTATATATAAACTCCCCGAACCCCTTGATTAGATTACAGTCTGTAACTCTCTCCCGGGTATCTGTTATTCTGTATATAAACCACCCCAAACCCCTCCATTAGATTCCAGTCTGTAACTCACTCCCAGGTATCTGTTATTCTGTATATAAACCATCCCAGCCCCCCGATTAGATTCCAGTCTGTAACTCACTCTCAGGTATTTTTTATTCTATATATAAACCACCCCGAACCCCTCGATTAGATTCCAGTGTGTTACTCACTCCCGGGTATCTGTTTTTCTATATATAAACCACCCAGATCCCCTCGATTATATTCCAGTGTGTTACTCACTCCCGGGTATCTGTTTTTCTATATATAACCCCCCCCCGAACCTCTCGATTAGTTTCCAATCTGTAACTCACTCCCGGGTATCTATTATTTATATATAATCCAGCCGAAGCCCTCGATTACATTCCAGTCTGTAACTCACTCCTGGGTATCTGCTATTCTGTATATAAACCACCCCGAACCCCTCGATTAGATTCCAGTCTGCAACTCACTCCTGGGTATCTGTTATTCTACATATAAACCACCCCGAACCTCTCGATTAGATTCCAGTCTGTAACTCACTCCCGGGTATCTGTTATTCAATATATAAACCACCCAGAACTCTTCGATTAGATTCCAGTCTGTAACTCACTCCCGGGTGTCTGTTATTCTATATATAAACCACCCCGAACCCCTAGATTAGATTCCAGTCTGTAACTCATTCCAGGGTATTTGTTATTTTGTATATAAACCATCCGAAACCCTCGATTAGATTCCAGTCTTTAACTCACTCTCGGGTATCTGTTACTCTATTTATAAATCCCCGAACACCTCGATTAGATTCCAGTCTGCAATCCATTCCCGGGTATCGGTTATTCTATATATAACCCACCCCGAACCCCTCGATTCGATTCCAGTCTGTAACTCACTCCCGGGTATCTGTTATTCTATATATAAACCATCCCGAACCCCTCGATTAGATTCCAGCCTTTAAAACACTCCCGGGTATCTGTTATTCTATATATAAACCATCCCGAACCCCTCGAGACAATTCCAGTCTGTAACTCACTCCCCGGTATCTGTTATTCTATATGTAAACCACCACGAACCCCTCGATTAGATTCCACTATGTAACTCACTCCCGGGTATCTGTTATTCTATATATAAACCCCCGAACCCCTCGAGACAATTCCAGTCTGTAACTCACTCCCCGGTATCTGTTATTCTATATATAAACCTCCCCGAACCCCTCGATTAGATTCCAGTCTGTAACTCACTCCTGGGTATCTGTTACTCTATATATAAACCTCTCCCGAATACATCGATTAGATTCCAGTCTGTAACTCACTCCCGGGTATCTGTTATTCTGTATATAAACTCCCCGAACCCCTCGATTAGATTCCAGTCTGTAACTCACATTCGGGAATCTGTTATTCTATATACAAACCACCCCAAACCCCTCGATTAGATTCCAGTCTGTAACTCACTCCCGGGTATCTGTTATTCTATATATAAACCACCCCGAACCCCTCGATTAGATTCCAGTCTGTAACTCAATCCCGGTTATCTGTTACTCTATATATAAACCTCTCCCGAATACCTCGAATAGATTCCAGTCTGTACCTCACTCCCGGGTATCTGTTATTCTATATATAAACTCCCCAAACCACTCGATTAGATTGCAGTCTGTAACTCACTCCTGGGTATCTGCTTTTCTGTATATAAACCTCCCCGAACCCCTCGATTAGATTCCAGTCTGTAACTCACTCCCGGGTATCTGTTATTCTTTATATAAACCACCCCGAACCCCTCGATTAGATTCCAGTCTGTAACTCACTCCCGGGTATCTGTTATTCTATATATAAACCAGCCGAACCCCTCGATTAGATTCCAGTCTGTAACTCACTCCCGGGTGTCTGTTATTCTATAGATAAACCACCCAGAACCCGTCGAATAGATTCTAGTCTGTAACTTACTCCCAGGTATCTGTTATTCTATATATAAAGCGCCCCGAATCCCTCGATTAGATTCCAGTCTCTAACTTACTCCCGGGTATCTGTTATTCTATATATAAAGCGCCCCGAACCCCTCGATTAGATTCCAGTCTTTAACTCACTCCCGGGTATCTGTTTTTCAATATGTAAACCACCCTGAACCCCACGATTAGATTCCAGTCTGTAACTCACTCCCAGGTATCTGTTATTCTGTATATAAACCATCCCAGCCCCCCGATTAGATTCCAGTCTGTAACTCACTCTCAGGTATTTTTTATTCTATATATAAACCACCCCGAACCCCTCGATTAGATTCCAGTGTGTTACTCACTCCCGGGTATCTGTTTTTCTATATATAAACCACCCAGATCCCCTCGATTATATTCCAGTGTGTTACTCACTCCCGGGTATCTGTTTTTCTATATATAACCCCCCCCCGAACCTCTCGATTAGTTTCCAATCTGTAACTCACTCCCGGGTATCTATTATTTATATATAATCCAGCCGAAGCCCTCGATTACATTCCAGTCTGTAACTCACTCCTGGGTATCTGCTATTCTGTATATAAACCACCCCGAACCCCTCGATTAGATTCCAGTCTGCAACTCACTCCTGGGTATCTGTTATTCTACATATAAACCACCCCGAACCTCTCGATTAGATTCCAGTCTGTAACTCACTCCCGGGTATCTGTTATTCAATATATAAACCACCCAGAACTCTTCGATTAGATTCCAGTCTGTAACTCACTCCCGGGTGTCTGTTATTCTATATATAAACCACCCCGAACCCCTAGATTAGATTCCAGTCTGTAACTCATTCCAGGGTATTTGTTATTTTGTATATAAACCATCCGAAACCCTCGATTAGATTCCAGTCTTTAACTCACTCTCGGGTATCTGTTACTCTATTTATAAATCCCCGAACACCTCGATTAGATTCCAGTCTGCAATCCATTCCCGGGTATCGGTTATTCTATATATAACCCACCCCGAACCCCTCGATTCGATTCCAGTCTGTAACTCACTCCCGGGTATCTGTTATTCTATATATAAACCATCCCGAACCCCTCGATTAGATTCCAGCCTTTAAAACACTCCCGGGTATCTGTTATTCTATATATAAACCATCCCGAACCCCTCGAGACAATTCCAGTCTGTAACTCACTCCCCGGTATCTGTTATTCTATATGTAAACCACCACGAACCCCTCGATTAGATTCCACTATGTAACTCACTCCCGGGTATCTGTTATTCTATATATAAACCCCCGAACCCCTCGAGACAATTCCAGTCTGTAACTCACTCCCCGGTATCTGTTATTCTATATATAAACCTCCCCGAACCCCTCGATTAGATTCCAGTCTGTAACTCACTCCTGGGTATCTGTTACTCTATATATAAACCTCTCCCGAATACATCGATTAGATTCCAGTCTGTAACTCACTCCCGGGTATCTGTTATTCTGTATATAAACTCCCCGAACCCCTCGATTAGATTCCAGTCTGTAACTCACATTCGGGAATCTGTTATTCTATATACAAACCACCCCAAACCCCTCGATTAGATTCCAGTCTGTAACTCACTCCCGGGTATCTGTTATTCTATATATAAACCACCCCGAACCCCTCGATTAGATTCCAGTCTGTAACTCAATCCCGGTTATCTGTTACTCTATATATAAACCTCTCCCGAATACCTCGAATAGATTCCAGTCTGTACCTCACTCCCGGGTATCTGTTATTCTATATATAAACTCCCCAAACCACTCGATTAGATTGCAGTCTGTAACTCACTCCTGGGTATCTGCTTTTCTGTATATAAACCTACCCGAAACCCTCGATTAGATTCCAGTCTGTAACTCACTCCCGGGTATCTGTTATTCTATATATAAACCACCCCGAACCCCTCGATTAGATTCCAGTCTGTAACTCACTCCCGGGTATCTGTTATTCTATATATAAACCAGCCGAACCCCTCGATTAGATTCCAGTCTGTAACTCACTCCCGGGTATGTGTTATTCTATAGATAAACCACCCAGAACCCGTCGAATAGATTCTAGTCTGTAACTTACTCCCAGGTATCTGTTATTCTATATATAAAGCGCCCCGAATCCCTCGATTAGATTCCAGTCTCTAACTTACTCCCGGGTATCTGTTATTCTATATATAAAGCGCCCCGAACCCCTCGATTAGATTCCAGTCTTTAACTCACTCCCGGGTATCTGTTTTTCAATATGTAAACCACCCTGAACCCCACGATTAGATTCCAGTCTGTAACTCACTCCTGAGTATCTGCTTTTCTGTATATAAACCAGCCCGAACCCCTCGATTAGATTCCAGCCTTTAACTCACTCCCGGGTATCTGTTATTCTATATATAAACCATCCCGAACCCCTCGAGACAATTCCAGTCTGTAACTCACTCCCCGGTATCTGTTATTCTATATGTAAACCCCCCCAAACCCCTCGATTAGATTCCAGTCTGTAACCCATTCCCGGGTATCTGTTATTCTATATATAAACCCCCCCGAACCCCTCGATTAGATTCCAGTCTGTAACTCACTCCCGGGTGTCTGTTATTCTATATATAAACCACCACGAACCCCTCGATTAGATTCCAGTCTGTAACTCACTCCCGGGTATCTGTTATTCTATATATAAACCATCCCGAACCCCTCGAGACAATTCCAGTCTGTAACTCACTCCCCGGTATCTGTTATTCTATATGTAAACCCCCCCAAACCCCTCGATTAGATTCCAGTCTGTAACTCACTCCCCGGTATCTGTTATTCTATATATAAACCTCCCCGAACCCCTCGATTAGATTCCAGTCTGTAATTCACTCCCGGGTATCTGTTATTCTATATATAAACCACCCCAAACCCCTCGATTAGATTCCAGTCTGTAACTCACTCCTGGGTATCTGTTACTCTATATATAAACCTCTCCCGAATACATCGATTAGATTCCAGTCTGTAACTCACTCCCGGGTATCTGTTATTCTGTATATAAACTCCCCGAACCCCTCGATTAGATTCCAGTCTGTAACTCACATTCGGGAATCTGTTATTCTATATACAAACCACCCCAAACCCCTCGATTAGATTCCAGTCTGTAACTCACTCCCGGGTATCTGTTATTCTGTATATAAACCACCCCGAAACCCCCGATTGGATTTGAATTATTACTTGCTATTTTCTCTCTGGCCATTCGAATGAGAGAACCACAGGAAAAAAATGTTAAATTGTCCTGCTGCATGATCAATGTTCCTTCCCTGCTGAAGTTTGTCTCATGAGATTTTGAAATGCTCCTGTTCCTGTGAAATGTTGGGACTCTGATGGTCATTGATAACATTAAAGCATTTAATTTTTTAAAGCTTTTGACAAGAATCCATTTCTCCACAGGTATTATCCCTATCCGTTATGAAGACTATCATTGTACTGAAGAAAATAATACTATTAACAGGGAGCCAGTGAACTGTACAGACATGCAACTCTCCTATAATGTGAGTCTCATTCACAGCCTAGGCAATTCAATTGTAAAGATCCTGAATGGCAATTGAGGCATTGGGAGAAGGTGGGCAGGTGGGGATTGAGGGAGACAGGGAGAAGGTGGGTACGTGGGGACTGAGGGAAAAGGGGAGAAGGTGGGTAGGTGGGGATTGAGGAAAACGGGAGAAGGTGGGTAGGTGGGGATTGAGGGAGACGGGGAGAACGTGGGTAGGTGGGGATTTGGGGAGATGGAGAGAAGGTGGGTAGGTGTGGATTGAGAGAGATGGGCAGAAGGTGGATAGGTGGGGATTGAGGGAGATGGGGAGAAGTGGGTAGGTGGTGATTGAGGGAGAATGGGTGAAGGTGGGTAGGTGGGGATTGAGAGAGACGGGCAGAAGGTGGGTTGGTGGTGATTGAGTGAGACGTGGAGAAGGAGGGTAGGTGGGGATTGAGGGAGACGGGGAGAAGGTGGGTAGGTAGGGATTGAGGGTGATGAGGTGAATGTGGGTAGGTGGGGATTGAGGGAGACGGGGTGAAGGTGGGTAGGTGGGGATTGAGGGAGATGGTGAGAAGGTGGGTAGGTGGGGATGGAGGGAGACGGGGTGAAGGTGGGTAGGTGGGGATTGAGGGAGACAGGAAGAAGGTGGGTAGGTGGGGATTGAGGTAGACGGGGAGAAGGTGGGTAGGTGGGGATTGAGGGAGATGGGGAGAAGGTGGAAAAGTGGTGATTGAGGGAGATGGGGAGAAGGTGTGTAGGTGGGGACTGAGGGAGACGGGGAGAAGGTGGGTAGCTGGTGATTGAGTGAGACGCGGAGAAGGAGGGTAGGTGGGGATTGAGGGAGACGGGGAGAAGTTGGGTAGGTGGGGATTGAGGGAGACGGGGGGAAGGAGGGTAGGTGGGCGTTGGCGGAGAAGGGGAGAAGGTGGGTAGGTGGGGATTGAGAGAGATGGGCAGAAGGTGGGTAGGTGGGGATTGAGGGAGACGGGCAGAAGGTGTGTAGGTGGGGACTGAGGGAGACGGGGAGAAGGTGGGTAGCTGGTGATTGAGTGAGACACGGAGAAGGAGGGTAGGTGGCGATTGAGGGAGACTGGGAGAAGGTGGGTATGTGGGGATTGAGCGAGACGGGGAGAAGGTGGGTAGGTGGGGATTGAGGGAGACGGGGAGAAGGTGGGTAGGTGGGGATTGATGGAGAAGGGGAGAAGGTGGGTAGGTGTGGATTGAGGGAGACGGGGTGAAGGTGGGTAGGTGGGGATTGAGGCAGACAGGAAGAAGGTGGGTAGGTGGGGATTGAGGTAGACGGGGAGAAGGTGGGTAGGTGGGGATTGAGGGAGATGGGGAGAAGGTGGAAAAGTGGTGATTGAGAGAGATGGGGAGAAGGTGTGCAGGTGGGGACTGAGGGAGACGGGGAGAAGGTGGGTAGCTGGTGATTGAGTGAGACGCGGAGAAGGAGGGTAGGTGGTGATTGAGGGAGACTGGGAGAAGGTGGGTAGGTGGAGATTGAGGAAGATGGGGTGACTGCGGGTAGGTGGGGATTGAGGGAGACGGGGAGAAGATGGGTAGGTGGGGATTGAGGGAGACGTGGAGAAGGAGGGTAGGTGGGTATTGAGGGAGATGGGGAGAAGGTGGGTAGGTGGTGATTGAGTGAGACGTGGAGAAGGTGGGTAGGTGGGGATTGAGGGAGTCGGGGAGAAGGTGGGTAGGTGGGGATTGAGGAAGACAGGAAGAAGGTGGGTAGGTGGGGATTGAGGTAGACGGGGAGAAGGTGGGTAGGTGGGGATTGAGGGAGATGGGGAGAAGGTGGAAAAGTGGTGATTGAGAGAGATGGGGAGAAGGTGTGTAGGTGGGGACTGAGGGAGACGGGGAGAAGGTGGGTAGCTGGTGATTGAGTGAGACGCGGAGAAGGAGGGTAGGTGGTGATTGAGGGAGACTGGGAGAAGTTGGGTAGGTGGAGATTGAGTGAGACGTGGAGAAGGAGGGTAGGTGGGGATTGAGTGAGACGTGGAGAAGGTGGGTAGGTGGGGATTGAGGAAGACGGGGTGAAGGCGGGTAGGTGGGGATTGAGGGAGACGGGGTGAAGGCGGGTAGGTGGGGATTGATGGAGACGGGGAGAGGGTGGGGAGCTGGGGATTGAGGGAGATGGGGAGAAGGTGGGTAGGTGGGGACTGAGGGAGACAGGGAGAAAGATGGTAGGTGGGGTTTGCGTCGAAGGGGAGAAGGCGGGTTGGTGGGGAATGAGGGAGACGGGGACAACGTGGGTAGGCGGGGAATGAGAGAGACGGGCAGATGGTGTGTAGGTGGGGACTGAGGGAGACGGGGAGAAGGTGGGTAGGTGGGGATTGAGGGAGACGGGGAGAAGATGGGTAGGTGGGGGTTGGCGGAGACAGGGAGAAGGTGGGTAGGTGGGGATTGAGGGAGATGGGGAGGAGCTTGGTAGGTGGGGATTGAGGGAGACGGGGAGAATGTGGGTAGGTGGGGATTGAGGGAGACGGGGAGAAGGTGTGTAGGTGTGGATTGAGGGAGATGGGGTGAATGTGGGTAGGTGGGGATTGAGGGAGACAGGGAGAATGTGGGTAGGTGGGGATTGAGAGAGACAAGGAGAAGGTGGGTGGGTGTGTATTGAGGGAGATGGTGTGACGGCGGGTAGGTGGGGATTGAGGGAGACAGGGAGAAGATGTGTATTTGGGGATTGAGGGAGACGGGGAGACGGTTGGTAGGTGGGGATTGAGGGAGACGGGGAGAAGGTGGGAAAGTGGGGATTGAGAGAGACGGGGAGAAGGTGGGTAGGTGGGGATTGAGGGAGACGGGGAAAAGGTGGGTAGGTGGGGATTGAGGGAGAAGGGGAAAAGGTGGGTAGGTGGGGATTGAGGGAGACGGGGAGAAGGTGGGGAGGTGGGGATTGAGAGAGACTTGGAGAAGGTGTGTAGGTGGGGATTGAGGGAGACGAGGAGTAGGAGGGTAGGTGGGGGTTGGCAGAGACGGGGAGAAGGTGGGTAGGTGGCGATTGAGGGAGATGGGGAGAAGCTGGGTAGGTGGGGTTTGAGGGAGACGGAGAGAATGTGGGAATGTGTGGATTGAGGGGGATGGGGTGATGGTGGGTAGGTGGGGATTGAGGGAGACAGGGAGAAGGTGGGTAGGTGGGGATGGAGGGAGACGGGGAGAAGGTGGGTAGGTGGGTTTTGAGTGAGATGGGGAGAAATTGTGTAAGTTGGGATTGAGAGAGATGGGGAGAAGTTGGGTAGGTGGGGATTGAGGGAGACGGGTAGAAGGTGGGTAGATGGGGATTGAGGGAGACGTGGAGAAGCTGGGTAGGTGGTGATTGACGGAGACGGGGTGAAGGCGGGTAGGTGGGGATTGAGGGAGATGGGGAGAAGGTGGGGAGCTGGGGATTGACGGAGACGGGGTGAAGGCGGGTAGGTGGGGATTGAGGGAGATGGGGAGAAGGTGGGTAGGTGGGGATTGAGGGAGACAGGAAGAAGGTGGGTAGGTGCGGATTGAGGTAGACGGGGAGAAGGTGGGTAGGTGGCGATTGAGGGAGACTGGGAGAAGGTGGGTATGTGGGGATTGAGCGAGACGGGGAGAAGGTGGGTAGGTAGGGATTGAGGGTGATGAGGTGAATGTGGGTAGGTGGGGATTGAGGGAGACGGGGAGAAGGTGGGTAGGTGGGGATTGATGGAGAAGGGGAGAAGGTGGGTAGGTGTGGATTGAGGGAGACAGTGTGAAGGTGGGTAGGTGGGGATTGAGGGAGACAGGAAGAAGGTGGGTAGGTGGGGATTGAGGGAGATGGGCAGAAGGTGTGTAGGTGGGAACTGAGGGAGACGGGGAGAAGGTGGGTAGCTGGAGATTGAGTGAGACGCGGAGAAGGAGGGTAGGTGGTGATTGAGGGAGACTGGGAGAAGGTGGGTAGGTGGAGATTGAGGAAGATGGGGTGACTGCGTGTAGGTGGGGATTGAGGGAGACGGGGAGAAGTTGGGTAGGTGGGGATTGAGGGAGACGTGGAGAAGGAGGGTAGGTGGGTATTGAGGGAGATGGGGAGAAGGTGGGTAGGTGGTGATTGAGTGAGACGTGGAGAAGGAGGGTAGGTGGGGATTGAGGGAGTCGGGGAGAAGGTGGGTAGGTGGGGATTGAGGAAGACGGGGTGAAGGCGGGTAGCTGGGGATTGAGGGAGACGGGGTGAAGGCGGGTAGGTGGGGATTGAGGGAGACGGGGAGAGGGTGGGGAGCTTGGGATTGAGGGAGACGGGGAGAAGGTGGGTAGCTGGTGATTGAGTGAGACACGGAGAAGGAGGGTAGGTGGCGATTGAGGGAGACTGGGAGAAGCTGGGTATGTGGGGATTGAGCGAGACGGGGAGAAGGTGGGTAGGTAGGGATTGAGGGTGATGAGGTGAATGTGGGTAGGTGGGGATTGAGGGAGACGGGGTGAAGGTGTGTAGGTGGGGATTGAGGGAGATGGTGAGAAGGTGGGTAGGTGTGGATTGAGGGAGACGGGGACAAGGTGGGTAGGTGGGGATTGAGGGAGACAGGAAGAAGGTGGGTAGGTGGGGATTGAGGGAGATGGGGAGAAGGTGGAAAAGTGGTGATTGAGAGAGATGGGGAGAAGGTGTGTAGGTGGGGACTGAGGGAGACGGGGAGAAGGTGGGTAGCTGGTGATTGAGTGAGACGCGGAGAAGTAGGGTAGGTGGTGATTGAGGGAGAATGGGAGAAGTTGGGTAGGTGGAGATTGAGTGAGACGTGGAGAAGGAGGGTAGGTGGGGATTGAGTGAGACGTGGAGAAGGTGGGTAGGTGGGGATTGAGGAAGACGGGGTGAAGGCGGGTAGGTGGGGATTGAGGGAGACGGGGTGAAGGCGGGTAGGTGGGGATTGAGGGAGACGGGGAGAAGGTGGGGAGCTGGGGATTGAGGGAGACGGGGAGAAGGTGGGTAGGTGGGGATTGAGGGAGACAGGGAGAAAGATTGTAGGTGGGGTTTGCGTCGAAGAGGAGAAGGCGGGTTGGTGGGGAATGAGGGAGACGGGGACAACGTGGGTAGGTGGGGACTGAGGGAGACGGGGAGAAGGTGGGTAGGTGGTGACTGAGTGAGACGGGGTGAAGGTGGGCAGGTGGTGTTTGAATGAGACGTGGAGAAGGAGGGTAGGTGGTGATTGAGGGAGATGGGTTGAAGGTGGGGTAGGTGGGGATTGAGGGAGACGGGGAGAAGGTGGGTAGGTGGGGATTGAGGGAGACGGGGAGAATGTGGGTAGGTGGGGATTGAGGGAGACGGGGAGAAGGTGGGTAGGTGGGGGTTGGCGGAGACAGGGAGAAGGTGGGTAGGTGGGGATTGAGGGAGATGGGGAGAAGCTTGGTAGGTGGGGATTGAGGGAGACGGGGAGAAGGTGTGTAGGTGTGGATTGAGGGAGATGGGGTGACGGCGGGTAGGTGGGGATTGAGGGAGACAGGGAGAAGATGTGTAGTTGGGGATTGAGGGAGACGGCGAGAAGGTTGGTAGGTGGGGATTGAGGGAGACGGGGAGAAGGTGGGAAAGTGGGGATTGAGAGAGACGGGGAGAAGGTGGGTAGGTGGGGATTGAGGGAGACGGGGAAAAGGTGGGTAGGTGGGGATTGAGGGAGAAGGGGAAAAGGTGGGTAGGTGGGGATTGAGGGAGACGGGGAGAAGGTGGGGAGGTGGGGATTGAGAGAGACGGGGAGAAGGTGGGTAGGTGGGGATTGAGGGAGACGAGGAGTAGGAGGGTAGGTGGGGGTTGGCGGAGACGGGGAGAAGGTGGGTAGGTGGGGATTGAGGGAGACGGAGAGATTGTGGGAATGTGTGGATTGAGGGGGATGGGGTGATGGTGGGTAGGTGGGGATTTATGGAGATAGTGAGAAGGTGGGTAGGTGGGGATGGAGGGAGACGGGGAGAAGGTGGGTTGGTGGGTTTTGAGTGAGATGGGGAGAAATTGTGTAAGTTGGGATTGAGAGAGACGGGGAGAATTTGGGTAGGTGGGGATTGAGGGAGACGGGTAGAAGGTGGGTAGAAGGGGATTGAGGGAGACATGGAGAAGCTGGGTAGGTGGTGATTGACGGAGACGGGGTGAAGGCGGGTAGGTGGGGATTGAGGGAGATGGGGAGAAGGTGGGGAGCTGGGGATTGAGGGAGACGGGGAGAAGGTGGGTAGGTGGGGATTGAGGGAGACGGGGACAATGTGGGTACGTGGGGATTGAGCGAGACGGGGAGAAGCTGGGTAGGTTTGGATTGAGAGAGTCGGGCAGAAGGTGGGTAGGTGGGGATTGAGGGAGACAGGCAGAAGGTGTGTAGGTGGGGACTGAGGGAGACGGGGAGAAGGTGGGTCGGTGGTGATTGAGGGAGACAGGGAGAAGGTGGGTAGGTGGGGATTTATGGAGATAGTGAGAAGGTGGGTAGGTGGGGATGGAGGGAGACGGGGAGAAGTTGGGTAGGTGTGGATTGAGGGAAACGGGGAGAAGGTGGGTAGGTGGAGATGGAGGAAGATGGGGTGAATGCGGGTCGGTGGGGATTGAGTGAGACGGGGAGAAGATCGGTAGGTGGGGATTGAGGGAGACGGGGAGAAGGTGGGTAGGTGGGTATTGAGGGAGACCGGGTGAAGGCGGGTAGGTGGGGATTGAGGGAGACGGGGTGAAGGCGGGTAGGTGGGGATTGTGGGAGACGGGGTGAAGGCGGGTAGGTGGGGATTGAGGGAGACGGGGTGAAGGCGGGTAGGTGGGGATTGAGGGATACGGGGTGAAGGCGGGTAGGTGGGGATTGTGGGAGACGGGGACAAGGTGGGGATGTGGGGATTGAGGGAGACGGGGACAAGGTGGGTAGGTGGGGATTGAGGGAGACGTGGAGAAGGAGGGTAGGTGGGGGTTGGCGGAGACGGGAAGAAGGTGGGTAGGTGGGGATGGAGGGAGATGGGGAGATGCTGGGTAGGTGGGGATTGAGGGAGACGGGGAGAATGTGGGTAGGTGGGGATTGAGGGAGAGGGGGAGAAGGTGGGTAGGTGTGGATTGAGGGAGATGGGGTGAAGGTGGGTAGGTGGGGATTGAGGGATACAGGGAGAATGTGGGTAGGTGGGGATTGAGGGAGGCAAGAAGAAGGTGTGTAGGTGTGGATTTAGGGAGATGGGATGAAGGTGGGTAGTTGGGGATTGAGGGAGACAGGGAGAAGATGTGTAGTTGGGGATTGAGAGAGACGGGGAGAAGGTGGGTAGGTGGGGATTGAGGGAGACGTGGAGAAGTTGGGTAAGTGGGGATTGATAGAGACGGGGAGAAGATGGGTAGGTGGGGATTGAGGGAGACGGGGAGAAGGTGGGTAGGTGGGGATTGAGGGAGACGGGGAGAAGCTGGGTAGGTGGGGATTGAGGGATACGGGGTGAAGGCGGCTAGGTGGGGATTGAGGGAGACGGGGACAAGTTGGGGAGGTGGGCATTGAGGAAGACGGGGAGAAGTTGGGTAGGTGGGGATTGAGGGAGACGGGGAGAAGGTGGGTAGGTGGGGATTGAGGGAGACGAGGAGTAGGAGGGTAGGTGGGGGTTGGCGGAGACGGGGAAAGGTGAGTAGGTGGGGATTGAGGGAGATGGGGAGAAGCTGGGTAGGTGGGGATTGAGGGAGACAGGGAGAAGGTGAGTAGGTGGGGATTGATGGAGATGGTGAGAAGGTGGGTAGGTGGGTATTGAGGGAGACGGGGTGAAGGCGGGTAGGTGGGGATTGAGGGAGACGGGGTGAAGGCGGGTAGGTGGGGATTGTGGGAGACGGGGACAAGGTGGGGATGTGGGGATTGAGGGAGACGGGGTCAAGGTGGGTAGGTGGGGATTGAGGGAGACGGGGAGAATGTGGGTAGGTGGGGATTGAGGGAGACGGGGAGAAGGTGGGTAGGTGTGGATTGAGGGAGATGGGTTGAAGGTGGGTAGGTGGGGATTGAGGGATACAGGGAGAATGTGGGTAGGTGGGGATTGAGGGAGGCAAGAAGAAGGTGTGTAGGTGTGGATTTAGGGAGATGGGATGAAGGTGGGTAGGTGGGGATTGAGGGAGACAGGGAGAAGATGTGTAGTTGGGTATTGAGGTAGACGGAGAGAAGGTGGGTAGGTGGGGATTGAGGGAGACATGGAGAAGTTGGGTAAGTGGGGATTGATAGAGACGGGGAGAAGATGGGTAGGTGGGGATTGAGGGAGACGGGGAGAAGGTGGGTAGGTGTGGATTTAGGGAGATGGGATGAAGGTGGGTAGGTGGGGATTGAGGGAGACAGGGAGAAGATGTGTAGTTGGGGATTGAGGGAGACCGTGAGAAGGTGGGTAGGTGGGGATTGAGGGAGACGTGGAGAAGTTGGGTAAGTGGGGATTGATAGAGATGGGGAGAAGATGGGTAGGTGGGGATTGAGGGAGACGGGGAGAAGGTGGGTAGGTGGGGATTGAGGGATACGGGGTGAAGGCGGCTAGGTGGGGATTGAGGGAGACGGGGACAAGTTGGAGATATGGGCATTGATGAAGACGGGGAGAAGTTGGGTAGGTGGGGATTGAGGGAGACGGGGAGAAGGTGGGTAGGTGGGGATTGAGGGAGACGAGGAGTAGGAGGGTAGGTGGGGGTTGGCGGAGACGGGGAAAGGTGAGTAGGTGGGGATTGAGGGAGATGGGGAGAAGCTGGGTAGGTGGGGATTGAGGGAGACAGGGAGAATGTGGGTAGGTGGGGATTGAGGGAGACGGGGAGAAGGTGCGTAGGTGTGGATTGAGGGAGATGGGGTGATGGTGTGTAGGTGGGGATTGAGGGAGACAGGGAGGAGGTGAGTAGGTGGGGATTGATGGAGATGGTGAGAAGGTGGGTAGGTGGGTATTGAGGGAGACGGGGTGAAGGCGGGTAGGTGGGGATTGAGGGAGACGGGGTGAAGGCGGGTAGGTGGGGATTGAGGGTTACGGGGTGAAGGCGGGTAGGTGGGGATTGTGGGAGACGGGGACAAGGTGGGGATGTGGGGATTGAGGGAGATGGGGACAAGGTGGGTAGGTGGGGATTGAGGGAGAAGTGGAGAAGGAGGGTAGGTGGGGATTGAGGGAGACGGGGAGAAGGTGGGTAGGTGTGGATTGAGGGAGATGGGGTGAAGGTGGGTTGGAGGGGATTGAGGGATACAGGGAGAATGTGGGTAGGTGGGGATTGAGGGAGGCAAGAAGAAGGTGTGTAGGTGTGGATTTAGGGAGATGGGATGAAGGTGGGTAGGTGGGGATTGAGGGAGACAGGGAGAAGATGTGTAGTTGGGGATTGAGGGAGACGGGGAGAAGGTGGGTAGGTGGCGATTGAGGGAGACGGGGAGAAGGTGGATAGGTGGGGATTGAGGGAGACGGGGGGAAGCTGGGTAGGTGGGGATCGAGGGATACGGGGTGAAGGCGGCTAGGTGGGGATTGAGGGAGACGGGGACAAGTTGGGGAGGTGGGCATTGAGGAAGACGGGGAGAAGTTGGGTAGGTGGGGATTGAGGGAGACGGGGAGAAGGTGGGTAGGTGGGGATTGAGGGAGACGAGGAGTAGGAGGGTAGGTGGGGGTTGGCGGAGACGGGGAAAGGTGAGTAGGTGGGGATTGAGGGAGATGGGGAGAAGCTGGGTAGGTGGGGATTGAGGGAGACGGGGAGAATGTGGGTAGGTGGGGATTGAGGGAGTCGGGGTGAAGGTGCGTAGGTGTGGATTGAGGGAGATGGGGTGATGGTGTGTAGGTGGGGATTGAGGGAGACAGGGAGAAGGTGAGTAGGTGGGGATTGATGGAGATAGTGAGAAGGTGGGTAGGTGGGGATTGAGGGAGACGGGGAGAATGTGTGTAGGTGGGGACTGAGGGAGACGGGGAGAAGGTGGGTAGGTGGTGATTGAGTCAGACGGGGAGAAGGAGGGTAGGTGGGGATTGAGGGAGACAGGGAGAAGGTGGGTAGGTGGGGTTGGCGGAGAAGGGGAGAAGTCGGGTAGGTGGGGATTGAGGGAGACGGGGACAACGTGGGTATGTGGGGATTGAGGGAGATGGGGAGAAGCTGGGTAGGTGGGGATTGAGAGAGACGGGCAGAAGGTGGGTAGCTGGGGATTGAGGGAGACGGGCAGAAGGTGTGTAGGTGGGGACTGAGGGAGACGGGGAGAAGGTGGGTAGGTGGTGATTGAGTGAGACGGGGTGAAGGAGGGTAGGTGGGGATTGAGGGAGACGGTGAGAAGGTGGGTAGGCGGGGATTGAGCGAGACGGGGATAAGTTGTGTAGGTGGGGATTGAGGGAGATGGGGAGAAGGTGTGTATGTGGGGATTGAGGGAGACGGGGAGAAGGTGGGTAGGCGGGGATTGAGCGAGACGGGGATAAGTTGTGTAGGTGGGGATTGAGGGAGATGGGGAGAAGGTGTGTATGTGGGGATTGAGGGAGACGGGGAGAAGGAGGGTAGGTGGGGATTGAGGGAGACGGTGAGAAGGTGGGTAGGTGGGGATTGAGGGAGATGGGGCGAAGCTGGGTAGGTGGAGATTGAGGGAGACGGGGAGAAGGTGGGTAGGTGGAGATTGAGGGAGATTGCGAGAAGGTGGGTAGGTGGGGATTGAGGGAGATGGGGAGAAGCTGGGTAGGTGGAGATTGAGGGAGACGGGGATAAGTTGTGTAGGTGGGGATTGAGGGAGACGGGGAGAAGGTGGGTAGGTGGGGATTGAGGGAGATTGCGAGAAGGTGGGTAGGTGGGGATTGAGGGAGATGGGGAGAAGCTTGGTAGGTGGAGATTGAGGGAGACGGGGAGAAGGTGGGTAGGTCGGGATTGAGCGAGACGGGGATAAGTTGTGTAGGTGGGGATTGAGGGAGACGGGGAGAAGGTGGGTAGGTAGGGATTGAGGGAGACATGGTTGCTGATTTTGTGAATCGAACTATTTGTGATTATCAATTCCGGTTTCGTGTTCTGATCTTGTCCTGATGTAGAATGCTCTCTCCATCCCTCTCTCTGTCTTATAGAATACTATTGTTTATACAAGTCCTCCACCTGAATTCCTCCATCCTCTCATGGATTTCCCTGGTCCCAACTTTTTCACCATTCAGGGATGTCATGTTATTGAGCTTAAATGTTATACGGTAAGTATTATTCTGAACTCTTTTTTCTCTGCCTCTCTTATTCTCTGAGCTGACTGTCTGTCTCTCTGCTTCAATCTGTGCCTGTGCCTGTGTCTCTCTCACTGTCTCTTTATCTTCCTGCTTATCCCTGTATCGCTCTCACCCACTTTCTCTGAATCTTTCTGCATTTTTTTGCTCCAAATCTCTGTCTCTCTATGTTTCTCTCTTTCTGTCCCCTCCTCTTGTCTCTGTCTCTATCTCTCTCTCTGTCTCTCTCTCACCCTCTCTGTCTCTCTGTCTATGTGTCTCTCTCTCCCTCTGTCTCTTTCTCTCTCTTTTTGTATCTCTCTCTGCCTCCCTCTCTCTGCCTCTCCCCTCTGTCTCTCTTTCTGCCTCCCTTTGCCTCGTTTCTGTCTCTTTGTCTCTCTCTTTGTCTGTCTCCCTTTCTTTCTCTCTCTTTCTGTCTCTCTCTGCCTCCCTCTCCCCGCCTTTCTCTCTCTCTGTCTCTTTTTCTGTCTCTCTCTCTCTGCCTTTCTCTCTTTTTCTCTCCCTCTGTCTCCCTCTGTCTGCCTCTGTCTCTCTCTCTATCTATTTCTCTCTCTCTCTCTATCTCTCTGACTCTCTCTCTCTGTCTCTCTCTCTTTCTCTCTGTCTCTCTGTCTCTCTCTCATTGTCTCCCTCTCTCTGCATTTCTCTGACTCTCTCTCTCTCTGTCTCTCTCTCATTGTCTCCCTCTCTCTGCCTCTCTCTCTATTTCTCTGACTCTCTCTCTGACTCTCTCTCTCTGTCTCTCTCTCATTGTCTCCCTCTCTCTGTCTCTCTCTATTTCTCTGACTCTCTCTCTCTGTCTCTCCCCCTCTCTCTCTCTGTCTCTCCCTATCTCCCTATCTCTGTCTCTCCCCCTCTCTCTCTCTATTTCTCTGACTCTCTCTCTCTGTCTCTCTCTCTCTCTTTCTGTCTCTCTCCCATTGTTTCCCTCTCTCTGCCTCTCTCTCTTTCTATTTCTCTGACTCTCTCTCTCTCTCTCTCATTGTCTCCCTCTCTCGGCCTCTCTCTTTCTCTCTATTTCTCTGACTCTCTCTGTCTCTCCCACCCTCTCTCTCTCTCTGTCTCTCCCTCTCTCCCTATCTCTGTCTCTCCCTCTGTCTCTCTCTGTCTCTCCCCCTCCCTCTTTGCCTCTCCCTCTCCCTCTGTCTCTCCTCTGTCTCTCTCTCTCTCCCACCCTCCCCATGTGTGTTTGTCTCTCTCCGTCTCTCTCTCTCTGTCTCTCTCTCTGTCTCTCTCTCATTGTCTCCCTCTCTCTGCCTCTCTTTCTCTCGCTCTCCATCTCTCCCTCCCTCTCTCTGTTTGTCTCTCTCTGCCTCTCTCTCTTTTTGTTTCTCTCTCTCTGTCCCCTCTCTCTGCCTCTGTCTGCCTCTCTATTTCTCTGACTCTCTCTCTCTGACTCTCTCTCTCTCTGTCTCTCTCTCATTGTCTCCCTCTCTCTGTCTCTCTCTATTTCTCTGACTCTCTTTCTCTGTCTCTCCTCCCCCCTCTCTCTGTCTCTCCCTCTCTCCATATCTCTGTCTCTCCCTCTGTCTCTCTCTGTCTCTTCCACTCTCTCTCTCTATTTCTCTGACTCTCTCTCTCTGTCTCTCTATCTCTCTCTCTGTCTCTCTCTCATTGTCTCCCTCTCTCAGCCTCTCTCTCTCTCTCTATTTCTCTGACTCTCTCTCTCATTGTCTCCCTCTCTCTGTCTCTCTCTATTTCTCTGACTCTCTCTCTCTGTCTCTCCCCCGACCCCTCTCTCTCTGTCTCTTCCTCTCTCCCTATCTCTGTCTCTCCCTCTGTCTCTCTCTGTCTCTCCCCACCTCTCTCTCTCTGTCTCTCCCTCTCTCCCTATCTCTGTCTCTCCCTCTGTCTCTCTCTGTCTCTCCCCCTCTCTCTCTCTGTTTCTCCCCCTCTCTCTCTGTCTCTCCCCCTCCCTCTTTGTCTCTCCCTCTCCCTCAGTCTCTCCCTCTGTCTCTCTCTCATTGTCTCCCTCTCTCTCTGCCTCTCTCTCTCTCTCTCGCTCTCCATCTCTCTCTCCCTCTCTCTGTTTGTCTCTCTCTGCCTCTCTTTTTTGTCTCTCTCTCTGTCCCCCTCTCTCTGCCTCTCTCTGTCTCTTTCTCTCTATTTCTCTGACTCTCTCTCTCTCTCTCTTTCTGTCTCTCTCTCATTGTCTCCCTCTCTCGGCCTCTCTCTTTCTCTCTATTTCTCTGACTCTCTCTCTGTCTCTCTCTCTCATTGTCTCCCTCTCTCTGTCTCTCTCTATTTCTCTGACTCTCTCTCTCTGTCTCTCCCCACCTCTCTCTCTCTCTGTCTCTTCCTCTCTCCCTATCTCTGTCTCTCCCTCTGTCTCTCTCTGTCTCTCCCCCCTCTCTCTCTATTTCTCTGACTCTCTCTCTCTGTCTCTTTCTCTCATAGTCTCCCTCTCTCTCTATTTCTCTGACTCTCTCTCTCTGTCTCTCCCCCGCCCCCTCTCTCTGTCTCTTCCTCTCTCCTTATCTCTGTCTCTCCCTCTGTCTCTCTCTGTCTCTCCCCACCTCTCTCTCTCTCCCTATCTCTGTCTCTCCCTCTGTCTCTCTCTGTCTCTCCCCCTCTCTCTCTCTGTTTCTCCCCCTCTCTCTCTGTCTCTCCCTCTCTCTCTCTCTCCCACCGCCCCCCCATGTGTGCGTGTCTCTCTCTCTCTGTCTCTCTCTCAATGTCTCCTTCTCTCTGCCTCTCTCTCTCGCTCTGTCTCTCTCTCTCTCTCTCTCGCTCTCTGTCTCTCTCACTCTGTCTCTCTCTCTCTGTCTCTCTCTCTGTCTCTCTCTTGTTCTCTGCCTCTCTCTCTTGCTCTCTGTCTCTCTCTCTCTCTCTTCCGGTCTCTATAAGTCAGTTTAAATGTTAAACCTGTGAATGAGCTGGACAAATCATTGACTAAAATGATGGTTTATTCCTTCCTGTCTTGTGTCTAATTCACCCTGCGCCCTCTCTTCAAGGATGATAAGCAAGAGTTCCACGTCATTTATACTGGTGAGTCTCGATTTCTATTCTCTTCAACTTGTGTTTTACATACCCCTCCCTGTCCTTCCCCACTTCCTTCAAATGCACGCCCCCACTCCTCCTCCCTGAGATAGCCCTCCCTCTTCCCAGATACCCTTCCCCTCTCCCCCACACACACACCCCCCTCCTCACCCTGAGATCAGTCTAGTCCTGCCGCTGTTTGGTGTTTGGTGTCTCTCTGATGGGATTACTAACCGGTTTGAATCTGCTCCCTCTCTCCAGGTGTGAAGGTTAAGACGACACCCATGGTTAAAAATGATAGCCTGTATATTGGTAAGAACTGGTCATCATCAGCACAAGAACATTCGTTCTCATCTCCTCCAGCCGACTGGCCATTCTTCCCTCCCTCTATCACTCCCTCCCTCTCCCTCTCCCTCAGCCTGTGCCTCTTTCTCTCTCTGCCTTTATCCTCCCCTCTCTCTCTCTTCCTCAACCACTTTATCACTCTGTCTATCGATGCTTTTCTCCCCCCTTTATTTCCCTCACTCCCTCTGTCCCTCCCTCCGTCAGTACCTCTTTCCATCTGTCTCTCCATCCCTCCTCTCTCTACCTCACTCTCTCTCTACGTCACTCCCTCTATCCCTTCCCCTCTCCTTCCCTCACCGCCTCTGTCCCTTCGTGTCAGTATGTCTTTATATCTTTCCCTCCATCCCTCCCTCTCTCTTAATCCCCCAGTCCTGCATTCCCTCCCTCTCTCTCTATGCTTCTCTCCCTCTCTCACCCTTTGTCCCTCTCTCCCTCCCTCAGTCAGTACCTCTTTCTATCTCTCCCTCTATCCCTCCCCCTCTCTCTCCTTCACTCACTCTATCCCTCAGTCTGTCGATGCTTCCCTCCCTCTCTCTCACCCTCACTCCCTCAGTCCCTCCCTCAGTCAGTACCTCTTTCTATCTCCCCCTCTATCCCTCCCCTCTCTCTCTCCCTCACCCCCTCTATCCTTCTGCCTGCCTATGCTGCCCTCTCCCTCATTTTACTTCACCCCCTCCTGTGCTTCCCTCTGGCAGAACCTCTTTCTATCTCTTCATGCATCCCTCCCTCTTCCTCTCCCTCACTCCCTCCAGCACGCCCTCCACGCGTCCCTCCGTCTCTCCCTCCCTCCCAATCTCGTCCTTCCCTCTGTCGAGCCCCTCAACCCATCGATCTGTCCCTCTCTTCCCCCTGTTCCTCCCCCTCCCTCCCTCCATCCCCACCCTCCCTCCCTCGCTCTGTCTCTCTCTCTCTCTGTCTATTTGATGAAATGCCTTCTCCCTCTTGGCCCCTGAATATAGCTCCAGATGTTGCCCTGTTGGGAGAGGGTGTTTGCTACATGAGAGAATCTTTGCTCATCTTGAATTTGCTTCATTCAGGGCGGGGTGTTGGTTTTGGTATTGCCATAATCGGAGCAGTGGGATTGGTGGGATATATCCTTTACAACACATATTGCGAGAGGTAAGATATTCTGTCTCTCGTGCAAATTCATAACTTTCAAATTCTCATCCTCCTGTTCAAATCCCTCCCTTGCCCTCTCCCTCCCTATTCCTGTAACCTCCTCCAGCCCCTACAATTCTCACCCTCCTGTTCAAATCCCTCCCTCACCCCCTCCCTCCCTATCTCTGTAACCTCCTCCAGCCCCTACAATACTCACCCTCCTGTTCAAATCTCTCCCTCACCCCCTCCCTCCCTACCTCTGTAACCTCCTCCAGCCCCGACAATTCTCATCCTCCCGTTCAAATCTCTCCATGGCCCCTCACCCCCTCACTGATGATTACACAATGTTCAGCACCATTCGCGACTCCTCTGATACTGAAGCAGTCCATGTCCAAATGCAGCAAGACCTGGACAATATCCAGGCTTGGGGCTGACAAGTGGCAAGTAACATTCACGCCACACAAGTGCCAGGCAATGATCATCTCCAACAAGAGAGAATCCAACCATCTCCCCTTGACATTCATTGTCATTACCCTCACAGTATTCCCCACTATCATCATCCTGGGGGTTACCATTGACCAGAAACTGAACTGAACCAGCCATATAAATACTGTGGCTACAAGAGCAGGTCAGAGGCTGGGAATCCTGCAGCGAGTAACTCACCTCCTGACTCCCCAAAGCCTGTCCACCATCTACAAGGAACAAGTTGCTTGCCTGGATGAGTGCAGCTCCCACAACACTCAAGAAGCTCGACACCGTCCAGGACAAAGCAGCCCCGCTTGATCGGCACCCCATCCACAAACATTCACTCCCTCCAGCACCGACACACAGTAGCAGCAGCGTGTGTACCATCTACAAGATGCACTGCAGGAATTCACCAAGGCTCCTTCGACAGCACCTTCCAAACCCACGACCTCCACCATCTAGAAGGACAAGGGCAGCAGACACATGGGAACACCACCACCTGGAAGTTCCTCTCCAAGCCCCTCACCATCCTGACTTGGGAATATATCGGCCGTTCCTTCACTGTCTCTGGGTCAAAATCCTGGAACTCCCTCCCTAACAGCACTGTGGGTGTACCTACACCACAGGGACAAAATCCTGGAACTCCCTCCCTAACAGCACTGTGGGTGTACCTACACCACAGGGACAAAATCCTGGAACTCCCTCCCTAACAGCACTGTGTGTGTACCTACACCACAAGGACAAATTCCGCGAACTCCCTCCCTAACAGCACTTTGGGTGTATCTTCTGCACAGGGACAAATTCCTGGAACTCCCGCCCTAAAATCACTGTGGGTGTACCTACACCACTGGGACATAATCCTGGAACTCACTCACTAACAGCACTGTGAGTGTACCTACACCACAGGGACATAATCCTGAACATCCCTCCTTAACAGCACTGTGGGAGTTCCAACACCACAGGGACAAAATCCTGGAACTCCCTCCCTAAAAGCTCTGTGGGTGTAGCTACAACACAGGTACAAATCCTGGAAATCGCTGCCTAACAGCCCTGTTGGTGTATCTACAGCGGAGCGACAAACTGCTGGAACACCCTCCCTAACAGCACTGTGGGTGTACCTACACCACATGGACAAGTTCCTCGAAATCCATGCATAAAGAAATGTGGGTGTACCTTGAGCACAGGGACAAAATCCTGGAACTCCCTCCCTAACAGCACTGTGGGTGTACCTACACCACAGGGACAAAATCCTGGAACTCCCTCCCTAACAGCACTGTGGGTGTACCTACACCACAGGGACAAAATCCTGGAACTCCCTACCTAACAGCACTGTGGGTGTACCTACACCACAGGGACAAAATCCTGGAACTCCCTACCTAACAGCACTGTGGGTGTACCTACACCACAGGGACTGGAGCTGCTCAAGAAGGCAGCTCACCCACCACCTTCACAAGGGGCAATTAGGGATGGGCAATAAATGCTGGGTTCAAATCCCTCCACAGACCCTCCCTATCCCTGTGAGCTCCCACAACCTTCCGAGTTCTTGTGGCTCTTCCAATTCCGGCCTCTCGAGGACTCCCCGATTTCAACTCGCTCTGCCAGTGGCCTGGTGGTTAGTAGGGGGGACTCCAAGCTCTGGAATTCCTCCTGTAAACCTCTCCGCCCCTCTCTGTCTCTCTTTCTCTCTCTCTCATTCTTTCTCTCCTTCTCACTCTGTCTCCTTCCTCCCTTACGATGCTCCTTAAAGCCTCCCCACTTTGAGCGAGGTCTGGTCTCCTGTCCCTACAATCTCATCGTGGGGCTGGGGTTCAGTTTGTATTGGCCAATCCCTCTAGCGAGGCGCCTTGGGGGCGTTAAAGGGGCTACAGGGATAAAGATTGTCGTTGTAAACTGACACCTTTCAGCCCCTCCACGTTTCACAGCCATTGAAGGACTTTCCCTCAACTGCCCTCAGGTTATGGAGCTCACATCCTAGAGTATATACATCTACCTCTGACAGTGCAGCACTCCCTCAGTACTGGCACCGGGGGGAGTGTCGGCCTGGATTATGTAGCTCAAATCCTAGAGTATATACATCTCCCTCCGACAGTGCAGCACTCCCTCAGTACTGGCACCGGGGGGAGTGTCGGCCTGGATTATGGAGATTAAACCCAGAGTATATACATCTCCCTCCGACAGTGCAGCACTCCCTCAGTACTGACACCGGGGGGACTGTCGGCCTGGATTATGGATCTCAAATCCTAGAGTATATACATCTATCTCCGACAGTGCAGCACTCCCTCAGTACTGGCACCGGGGGGACTGTCGGCCTGGATTATGGAGATTAAACCCAGAGTATATACATCTCCCTCCGACAGTGCAGCACTCCCTCAGTACTGGCACCGGGGGGAGTGTCGGCCTGGATTATGGAGATTAAACCCAGAGTATACACATCTCCCTCCGACAGTGCAGCACTCCCTCAGTACTGGCACCGGGGGGAGTGTCGGCCTGGATTATGGAGATCAAATCCTAGAGTATATACATCTACCTCTGACAGTGCAGCACTCCCCCAGTACTGGCACCGGAGGGAGTGTCAGTCTGGATTATGTAGCTCACATCCTAGAGTATATACATCTACCTGGGTCAGTGCAGCACTCACTCAGTACTGGCACCAGGGGGAAGTGTCGGCCTGGATTATGTAGTTCACATCCTAGAGTATATACATCACCCTCCAACAGTGCAGCACTCCCTCAGTACTGACACCAGGGGGAAGTGTCGGCCTGGATTATGTAGCTCACATCCTAGAGTATATACATCACCCTCCAACAGTGCAGCACTCCCTCAGTACTGGCACCGGGGGGAGTGTCGGCCTGGATTATGGAGATTAAACCCAGAGTATATACCTCTCCCTCCGACAGTGCAGCGCTCCCTCAGTACTGGCACCGGGGTGAGTGTCGGCCTGGATTATGGATCTCAAATCCTAGAGTATATACATCTCCCTCCGACAGTGCAGCACTCCCTCAGTACTGGCACCGGGGGGAGTGTCGGCCTGGATTATGGAGATTGAACCCAGAGTATATACATCTCCCTCCGACAGTGCGGCACTCCCTCAGTACTGGCACGTTGGGGGGTGGGGGGCGGGGGGGTGCAGTGTCGGCCTGGGTTGTGGAGCTCAAACCTCTGATGTGGGGTCTCGAAAACCCCCCCCACCGCTGAGACCAAGTGGATATTATTCCCGAGGTGGGGAGTGGATGGTGAAGGGGATGGGTCAATGCGGGCTGTGGGTGGAGCTGTTTGCACTGATATCCGATTCATGTTTCTCCCTTCAGCAGGAAGAAGCCTCTGCCTGAAGGAGGAGCAGAAGAGGGAAGTACACTCTTCAATAATGATGCAGCCCAGAGTCGTACACACCCCCAGTTGGAAATTAGTGTTCCTATAGAAATGGAGGATTAGTGCAAGGACTCGGTGGTACAGGTACGTGTCTCTCTCTCTATCACTCTCAGGTGATCATAACAAATAGGAGCAAGGACTCGGTGGTACATGTATGTGTCTCTCTCTCTCTATCACTCTCAGGTGATCATAACAAATAGGAGCAAGGACTCGGTGGTACATGTACGTGTCTCTCTCTCTATCACTCTCAGGTGATCATAAGAATCAGGAGCGGGAGCAGGCCACTCAGCCCCTCGAGACTGCTGTCCCATTCAATAAGGTCGTGGCTGACCTAACTGTAACCTCAACCCCACATCCTTGCCTGTCACCCCGCCCCCCCACCGCCATACCCCTCGACTCCCTCGTCGATCAGAAACCTGCCTCACTCGGCCTTGACTCTATTCGATGGCCCAGCCTCCGCTGCTCTCTGGGGGGAGAGAGTTCCACAGACCGACCACCCTCTGAGAGAAGAAATCCCTCCTCATCTCCCTCTTCGACGGGGGACTCTCCTATTCTGAAACCTGCGTGACCCCCCCTCTTCATTCTAAACTCCCTCACGAAGGGGGAAACCTCCTCCTCGCATCCACCCTGTCAAGTCCCCTCAGGATCTTAGATGTTTCAATAAGGTCGCCTCTCATTCCTCTAAACTCCAATGGATACAGGGCCCAACCTGCCCAACCTTTCCACATAAGACAAACCCCCTTCATCCCAGGAATCAGCCCAGTGAACCTTCTCTGAAATGCTTCCAATGTAATTGTGTCCTTCCTTAAATAAGAGGGGAAAAACTGTGCACAGTATTCCAGATGTGGTCTCACCAACACCCTGAACAACTGCAACAAAACGTCCCCACTGTTATATCCCATTCCACGCCCCCCCCCCCCACTCAATGGACAACAATACTCCATTCGCCTTCCTCATCACTTGCTGGACCAGCATACTAACATTTTGTGATTCACCTACCAGGACGCCCAGATCCCTCTGTACTGCAGAATCCTGCAGTCCCTCTCTGTTTGAATAATATTTCAGCTTTTACATTTTTCCTACTCAACTGGACACTTCCCACATTGTACTCCATCTGCCAACTTTTTTGTCCACTCGCTTATCCCATTGATGTCCCTTTGCAGGCTCTTTGTATCCTCCTCACAGCTTG
This sequence comes from Carcharodon carcharias, assembly GCF_017639515.1. Classification (NCBI taxonomy): domain Eukaryota; kingdom Metazoa; phylum Chordata; class Chondrichthyes; order Lamniformes; family Lamnidae; genus Carcharodon; species Carcharodon carcharias. The sequence goes on from NW_024470845.1 coordinate 493,302, forward strand.
CTTTCCTCCCCCACCTTTGTATCATCACTTATCTTATGCCGCAAGCTTTTTTGAGGCGCCACATTAAATACCTTTTCAAAACCTAAACACACAACATTTCCAGGTTCCCTTTTATCCACCCGGCTTGTTACATCCTCAAAGAAGTTCAATAACTGGTCAAACACTTTTTCCCTTTCACAAAACCATGTAGACTCTGCCAGATTCAAAATAATGCATCTTAGTGTTTTCCCATTGACAGATGTCAGGCTAATTAACCTATATTTTCCTGTTTGCTTTCTCCCCACCCCCTCCAAAATTATTGACCCTATCAGCAAAATTTTGCCATGCGTTTGGCTCCCAAATGCTAAATCTTTGTCCCATGACTTTTATTTTAGGCTTTTTTTCTCCTTAAAAGGAAACTTTACAGGTTGGGGAGAAAGGTCACCAACTCTTGCCCCAGCGGTTCAAAGGTCACTGTCTGCCCCTTACCCCAAAGGGTGAAAGGCCAGTGTCTCAACCCCGCCTCCCCCACCCCCCACCGTCACCCTTGGCTCTGAGCGCCGGAAGTGACAGCAAACAAGCGGGAAACCGAGTTGGAGTTAAGGAAGTAATTTTTTTTTTTGGATATCGCTGAATCGCGGGACACACTTATCAGGACAGATGGAAGAATGCCAAATTTGAAAGGGGCCAACTCTTTACAGTGGATGGGAAAAGGGTGCAGACTGGTTGGCGAGCCTGATTGGTCGAGGCGTTGCCGTGGAGAATGCATCAGGGAACTCCTCCCCTCCCTGGCAACACCTTGACCAATCAGAGCCGGCCTGCCGACCCACCAAGCGTCCTTTTCCCGCGCGGTATAAATCGTTGTTCCCTTTGAAATTTGGCATTCTTGGGTCTGTCCTGATGAGTCCAAGGCAAAAACCTTTGACAGCTTGTCTCTTTATTTCAGCAATAGTTTATTTCTCTCAGGACAACCTGTACCTCAGCCTGGGACACTGGATAAATTTCTTGGACCAAACGTCAAGTTGCCTTCTCAACGTCTGCTTTGAAAGAAACTTCGCTCTCCTGGCAAGAGAGACAAACTGGGACCCATCTGAAGCGCACCCTGCGCTACGAGCGCTCAAGTGTAATTTTTTTTTCCCCTTGATGTTATTTGTTGGTGGGATCTTCCTGTGCCAGGTATGACTCCACCCAGAGGAGAGTTTTTCCTTCCCGATTTCCATTGACTTTGTGGTTTGCCTGAGCTCCCTGTGGATCCACAAGACCATAAGACACGGGAGCAGAAATTAGACCATTCGGCCCATCGAGTCTGCTCCGCCATTCAATCATGGCTGACACATTTCTCAACCCCATTCTCCCACCTTCTCCCCCGTAACCTTTGACCCCCCTTACCAATCGAGAACCTGTCTATCTCGGTCTTAAATACACTCAGTGACCTGGCCTCCACAGCCTTCTGTGACAATGAATTCCATGATCGGGTCTTGATGTGGAGGCCAGTCACTCCCACCTCACCCCAGGAGCGTTGAGCTCTTTTGTCCATGTTTGAACCAAGGCGGTTAATGAAGTCAGGAGCCTAGTTGCCCCTGCCGGAACCCAAACTGGGCACCAGTGAGCAGGTTATTGCAGTGTAAGTGCCGCTTGATAGCACAGTTGATGACCCCTTCCATCACTTTATTGAGGATCGAGAGTAGACTGACGGGGGGGTAACTGGTGGGGTTGGATTTGCCCTGCTCTTTTGTGTACAGGACATACCTGGGCAATTTTCCACGTAGCTGGGTAGATGCCAGTGTTTTCGCTGTACTGGAACAGCTTGGCTAGGGGCCCGGCAAGTTCTGGGGCACAAGTCTTCAATACTAGTGCCAGAACATTGTCAGGGCCCATAGCCTTTGCAGTATCCAGTGCCTTCAGCCATCTCTTGATATCACGTGGAGTGAATCGAATTGGCTGAAGACTGGCATCTGTGGTGCTGGGGACCTCTGGAGGAGGCCTAGGTGGATCATCCACTGGGCACTTCCAGCTGAAGATAGCTCCATAGGCTTCAGTCCTGTCTTTTGTCCCAATGTGCTGGGCTCCCCTGTTCTTGAGGATGGGGATAAAAACTAAAGAACTGCGGATGCTGGAAATCCAAAACAACAACGGAATTACCTGGAAAAACTCAGCAGGTCTGGCAGCATCGGCGGAGAAGAGCAAAGTTGACGTTTTGAGTCCTCATGACCCTTCGACAGAACTGTTGAAGTAAATGTTCCTTATGGTTGGATCTGACACTATATTTTATATATATATATATATACACATATGTGTGTGTGTAACAAATATTTTTAAAATTGAATGTGTTTTTACTGAAGCAGAGAATGCAAACACTTTTTAAAAAGTGCATCATTATATATTGTATTTTGTTTTGTTAATGCATATCTTGATCATTATGATCAACAAATACTTCATATGTGTACATGAATATGGTATTTGGAAAGGGGAAATAATTGCAGGGCAAAAGGAGAGGGAAGCAGGTAAATAAGTCTGGGTGATAAATCGTTGGGTTAGCCGGGCCAGGTTTAAGCTGTTTCGTGTTGCATTCGCTGTGGAAAGCTAAGAATGCCTTTTGAACCCCTCACATTCACCAGTATTAATGTACAAGGGACCAGTTACCAGACAGCTACAGCTCATCAAATCATTAGCGAGCCTTGATTGAGTTGCTATTAATGAATGTGTGTTAATATCCACATTAGTGCATTAATATTTTACAGGGGGCCCCCGGGAGTGTGTTACTATTTATATGGGGTTCCTGGGAGTGTTTTAAATTAACCCAGCCACAGAGTGGAAGTTACCAGCCCAAGTCTGATATGGGATTTGGGGATAACGGTCATTTTGGGGTTAAAAGCAGAGGCTCCCTTCCCAGGGGCTGCCTCACTCACCAGATACCCCCGCCCAGGATTCCCGGAGAATATGACGGGGTTCGAGAGGGTTATGCTTGTATGGACTGTTTACCTGTGTGAAGCGGGTAACGTCTTGTCTCAAGCTGCTACGTTTAATATTAACGTGAATAATCTTTTTAAATTGTCTATTGGTTGTAAAGAGCTCAAGTGTTATAGAGAGATGACGCAATGCTGATTTAACTTGTTCAATTGGCTGTATAAGTTCAAGTTGTAGAATTAATGTCTATACATGTTAATTATGTTTGCGTCCAAAATGATTATAATCTATACCTTTTCATTCCAAATCATCAATTCTGTATTGATCAGACTTGCTTGTTGAATTCACATTCTAACAGTGCAGACATACCCTGTGTGAGAAGGACACTTTGACAGTTAAATAAATCATTTCTGATTTCACTGAACGCAGCCTGGCTTATATCCTCATGTTACACTTTCTATCCAATGTGACATGGAGAAAGGGAATAGGGGATGTATATTATATATATGTATATATAGAGAGAGTGAGAGAGAGAGATAGAGAGGGGAAGATATATATGGAGAAAGAGTAGAGAGAGATATATATAATAGAGAGAATGAGAGTGAGTGTATATATATATTTATAGAGAGTGAGAGATAGAGTATACATAGAGGGAGAGAGGGGGAAATATATATATGGAAAGAGAGGGAGAGAGACGGAGAGAGATAGAGACATAGAGAGTGGGAGATACATAGATATGGAGAGAGTAGAGAGCGATCGAATATATATATATATAGAGGGAGAGAGAGTGAGAGTATATATATATATATTTATGGAGGGTGAGAGATAGAGTATATATATAGAGAGAGAGAAAGAGGGAGAGTGAGAGGGAGACAGTATATATATATATATATATATATATGTATAAAGAGGGAGAGAGGAATATATATATGGAGAGAGAGATACAGAGAGGGAGAGAGATATAGGAGATATAGAGAGAGGGAGGGAGATATAGAGGGCAGGAGAGAGACATAGAGAGAGGGAGAGAGATATAGAGAGAGGGAGAGAGATAAATCGAGGGCGAGAGAGATATGTATATACAGAGAGAGAGAAATATATATATGGAGAGAGAGATAGAGAGAGGGAGAGAGATATAGAGAGAAGACGAGAGAGAGCGAGATAAATATATATGTAGAGAGATAGGGAGAGAGGCAGAGATATATGTATATATGGAGAGAGAGAGATAGGCAGAGATATAGAGAGAAGGAGAGAGAGAATGAGAGAAATAGAGAGGGGGAGATATATATGGGGAGAGAGAAATGGGAGGGAGAGATATCAAGCGAGGGAGAGCTATTAGAGAGGGACAGATAGAGAGGGGGAGATATATTTATATGGTGAGAGATATAGAGACAGTGAGAGGTATAGAGGGAGGGAGAGGGATAAGAGAGGGAGAGAGATATATAGAGGGGGAGATATATATATATATAGAGAGAGATATAGAGAGGGAGAGAGTTTTAGAGGGAGAGAAAGATACATATAGAGGGTGAGATAAATAGATATATGGAGAGAGGGGGAGAGATATAGAGTGAGGGAGAGAATATAGTGAGAGGGAGAGAGATCTGGAGAGAGATAGAGATGGAGAGGAAGATGGAGAAAGAGAGATGTAGAGATAGAAGCAGAGAGGGATACTCAGAGACAGAGATAGGGAGAAAAATGGAGACACAGTGAGAGGGAGACAAATGGAGAGACACGGAGAGAGGGAGAGACAAAGAGAGAGAAAAAAACAGAGAAAGACAGGGATACAGAGACACAAAGAGAGAGAGAGACAATCAGAGTGTGGCACAGGGACAGACGCTGAGAGAGGGAGATAGACAGAGCTGGAAAGAGACGAGATGGGAAGAGGGAAAGACAAAGGAAGAGAAAGAGACAGACAGAGAGGAAGGAGAGACAGAGGAGGTTGATAGGGAGAGAGAGAGAGAAAGAACGAGTCAAAGACACGTATCCTTGGGAAGGTTTCATTAATTCTGCTGATCAAGGTTCCTTCAAGTATTTGAGGATCTGTGGGAGGATGTGAATATTTACAGCACAATTTGCAAATATCACTGATGGATTCAGCAGTCACACTTGGTTATACAGGTTGTAGCACAGGCTGCAAGAGCCCATGTCAGGCAAAGCGCATGGGGAACTCCAAACTGTTAACTGTGTTCAGTTGGGGCATCACGAGTCAGGAGGGTGTCTAGACATTAGAGGAGTGAGCAGCCCAGATGTGTATATACTCGAGGGCTTTAACTTCATAATCCAGGCCGACACTCCCCCCGGTGCCAGTACTGAGGGAGTGCTGCACTGTCGGAGGGAGATGTATATACTCTAGGATTTGATCTCCATAATCCAGCCCGACACTCCCCCCGGTGCCAGTACTGAGGGAGTGCTGCACTGTCGGAGGGAGATGTATATACTCTAGGATTTGAGATCCATAATCCAGGCCGACACTCCCTCCCGGTGCCAGTACCTAGGGAGTGCTGCACTGTCAGAGGTAGATGTATATACTCTAGGATTTGAGATCCATAATCCAGGCCGACACTCCCCCCTGGTGCCAGTACTGAGGGAGTGCTGCACTGTCGGAGGGAGATGTATATACTCTAGGATTTGAGGTCCTTAATCCAGACCGACACTCCCCCCTGGTGCCAGTACTGAGGGAGTGCTGCACTGTCGGAGGGAGATGTATATACTCTAGGATTAGAGTACACTCCCCCTTCTGGCTGTACTGAGGGAGTGCTGCACTGTCGGAGGGAGATGTATATACTCCAGGATTTGAGGTCCTTAATCCAGCCCGACACTCCCCCCAGTGCCAGTACTGAGGGAGTGCTGCACTGTCGGAGGGAGATGTATATACTCTAGGATTTGAGCTCTATAATCCAGGCCGACAATCCTCCCCGGTGCCAGTATTGAGGGAGTGCTGCACTGTCGCAGGGAGATGTATATACTCTAGGATTTGAGCTCCGTAATCCCGGCCGACACTCCCCCCCTCCCCGGTGCCAGTACTGAGGGAGTGCTGCACTGTCGGAGGGAGATGTATATACTCTAGGATTTGAGCTCCGTAATCCCGGCCGACACTCCCCCCCTCCCCGGTGCCAGTCCTGAGGGAGTGCTGCACAGTCAGAAGTTCCTGGATGAGATGTTAAAGCGAGCACCCTCTCCGCCCTCTCGAGTGGACGGAACATGGCTGCTATTGGGGGAAGAGCCACGCGGGCGGGGTGATCTCCCCCTCTCCCCCTCCCCCCCACCCCCCCCCCCCCCCCCACCCTCCCCATGGTGTCCTGGGGCCAATATTTGCCCCTCAACCAACATCACTGAGAAAAAAATCTGAGCTGACCTGGGTCATTATCACATTGCTGGTTTGTGGGAGCTTGCTGTGCGCACACAATGGCTGCCGAGATTCGCAGCATAGCAACCGTCAGCATGCTTCAGATAGAGTCAGCCGTCGGCTGTGAAGGGTTTTGTGGGCGTCCTGAGGTGGCGAAAGGTGCTAGATGAATGCAGGTCCCCTTTTTATTTAGGGGCTAGCAGGAGTCCATCAAGGGGCTGAATGGCCTCGACCTGTTCCCTTTGTTGCAAAGGGCATGGTGCAATGGTGCCGGGCAATTTACTAATGTGGTACAGATAGTTTGAAATAGAGGGAGAGGTAACATTTTCCCTCCACAAATATTCCAAACAGTCAGTCACAAACTCCACCCCAGACAGGCGGCTCCAGAGATGGTTCACCACCTCACCCTGAGGGGCCTGATTGCCAATTAGATACTATCTACATTCAGGGAAAGTCTGTTAGCAAACAACACTGACTCACCTCCTGACTCCCCAAAGTCTGTCCAACTACATCTACATCTACAAGGCACAAGTCAGGAGTGTGAAGGGATACTCCCCACTTGCCTGGATGAGTGCAGCTCCCACAACACTCAAGAAGCTCGACACCATCCAGGACAAAGCGGCCCCGCTTGATCGGCACCCCATCCACAAACATTCACTCCCTCCACCACCGACGCACAGTAGCAGCAGCGTGTGTACCATCTACAAGATGCACTGCAGCAACTCACCAAGGCTCCTTCGACAGCACCTTCCAAACCCACGACCGCTACCATCTAGAAGGACAAGGGCAGTAGACACATGGGGAACATCAGCACCTGGAAGTTCCCCTCCAAGTTACTCTCCATCCTGACTGGGAAACATATCAGCCGTTCCTTCAGTGTCACTGGGTCAAAATTTACAGGGTGTCCCTGGGAGCGTGTTAATATTTAACAGGGGGTCTCCATGAGTGTGTTTATATTTACAGCGGCTCCCTGGGAGTGTGTTAATATTTACAGGGGGTACCCGGGAGTGTGTTAATATTTACAAGGGGTCTCCAGGCGTGTCTTAATATTTACAGGAGGTACCCAGGAGTGTGTTAATATTTACAGGGGGTCTCCAGGCGTGTCTTAATATTTACAGCGGGTCCCTGGGAGTGTGTTAATATTTACAGGGCGTCTCCGGGAGTGTGTTAATATTTACAGGGGGTCCCCGGGAGTGTGTTAATATTTACAGGGTGTCCCCGGGAGTGTGTTAATATTTACAGGGTGTCCCTGGGAGTGTGTTAATATTTACAGGGTGTCCCTGGGAGTGTGTTAATATTTACAGGGCGTCTCCGGGAGTGTGTTACTATTTACAGGGGGTCCCCGGGAGTGTGTTAATATTTACAGGGTGTCCCCGGGAGTGTGTTAATATTTACAGGGTGTCCCTGGGAGTGTGTTAATATTTACAGGGCGTCTCCGGGAGTGTGTTACTATTTACAGGGTGTCCCCGGGAGTGTGTTAATATTTACAGGGGGTCCCCGGGAGTGTGTTAATATTTACAGGGTGTCCCCGGGAGTGTGTTAATATTTACAGGGTGTCCCCGGGGGTGTGTTAATATTTACAGGGGGTCCCCGGGAGTGTGTTAATATTTACAGGGTGTCCCCGGGGGTGTGTTAATATTTACAGGGGGTCCCCGGGAGTGTGTTAATATTTACAGGGGTCCCCGGGAGTGTGTTAATATTTACAGGGGATCTCCGGGAGTGTGTTAACATTTACAGGGTGTCGCCGGGAGTGTGTTAACATTTACAGGGTGTCGCCGGGAGTATGTTAATATTTACAGGGGGTCCCCGGGAGTGTGTTAACATTTACAGCGTGTCCCCGGGAGTGTGTTAACATTTACAGGGTGTCCCCAGGAGTGTGTTAACATTTACAGGGGGTCCCCGGGAGTGTGTTAATATTTACAGGGGGTCCCTGGGAGTATGTTAATATTTACAGGGTGTCCCCGGGAGTGTGTTAACATTTACAGGGGACCCGGGAGTGTCTTAATATTTACAGGGGGTCCCCGGGAGTGTGTTAACATTTACAGGGGGTCCCCGGGAGTGTGTTAACATTTACAGGGGGTCCCCAGGGGTGTGTTAATATTTACAGGGGGTCCCCAGCAGTGTGTTAATATTTACAGGGTGTCTCCGGGAGTGTGTTAATATTTACAGGGGGTCCCCGGGAGCGTGTTAATATTTACAGGGTGTCTCCGGGAGTGTCTTAATATTTACAGGGTGTCCCCGGGAGTGTGCTAACATTTACAGGGTGTCCCCGGGAGTGTGTTAATATTTACAGGGTGTCCCCGGGGGTGTGTTAATATTTACAGGGGGTCCCCGGGAGTGTGTTAATATTTACAGGGGTCCCCGGGAGTGTGTTAATATTTACAGGGGATCTCCGGGAGTGTGTTAACATTTACAGGGTGTCGCCGGGAGTGTGTTAACATTTACAGGGTGTCGCCGGGAGTATGTTAATATTTACAGGGGGTCCCCGGGAGTGTGTTAACATTTACAGCGTGTCCCCGGGAGTGTGTTAACATTTACAGGGTGTCCCCAGGAGTGTGTTAACATTTACAGGGGGTCCCCGGGAGTGTGTTAATATTTACAGGGGGTCCCTGGGAGTATGTTAATATTTACAGGGTGTCCCCGGGAGTGTGTTAACATTTACAGGGGACCCGGGAGTGTCTTAATATTTACAGGGTGTCCCCGGGAGTGTGTTAACATTTACAGGGGGTCCCCGGGAGTGTGTTAACATTTACAGGGGGTCCCCAGGGGTGTGTTAATATTTACAGGGGGTCCCCAGCAGTGTGTTAATATTTACAGGGTGTCTCCGGGAGTGTGTTAATATTTACAGGGGGTCCCCGGGAGCGTGTTAATATTTACAGGGTGTCTCCGGGAGTGTATTAATATTTACAGGGTGTCCCCGGGAGTGTTCTAACATTTACAGGGGGTCCCCGGGAGTGTGTTAATATTTACAGGGGGTCCCCAGGAGTGTGTTAATATTTACAGGGGGTCCCTGGGAGTATGTTAATATTTACAGGGGTCTCCGAGAGTGTGTTAATATTTACAGGGTGTCTCCGGGAGTGTGTTAATATTTACAGGAGGTCCCAGGGAGTATGTTAATATTTACAGGGGTCCCTGGGAGTGAGTTAATATTTACAGGGTGTCCCTGGGAGTGTGTTAATATTTACAGGGTGTCTCCAGGCATGTGTTAATATTTACACGGTGTCTCCAGGCATGTGTTAATATTTACAGGGTGTCCCCGGGAGTGTGTTAACATTTACAGGGGGTCCCCGGGAGCGTGTTAATATTTACAGGGTGTCTCCGGGAGTGTGTTAATATTTCCAGGGGGTCCCCGGGAGTGTGTTAATATTTACAGGGTGTCTCCAGGCATGTGTTAATATTTACAGGGGGTCTCCGGGAGTGTGTTAATATTTACAGGGGGTCCCCGGGAGTGTGTTAATATTTACAGGGTGTCCCCGGGAGTGTATTAATATTTACAGGGGGTCCCCGGGAGTGTGTTAATATTTACAGGGGTCCCCGGGAGTGTGTTAATATTTACAGGGGGTCTCCGGGAGTGTGTTAACATTTACAAGGTGTCGCCGGGAGTGTGTTAATATTTACAGGGGGTCTCCGGGAGTGCGTTAATATTTACAGGGTATCTCCAGGAGTGTGTTAATATTTACAGGATGTCCCCGGGAGTGTGTTAATATTTACAGGGTATCTCCAGGAGTGTGTTAATATTTACAGGATGTCCCCGGGAGTGTGTTAATATTTACAGGGTGTCTCCGGGTGTGTGTTAATATTTACAGGGTGTCTCCGGGAGTGTGTTAATATTTACAGGGTGTCTCCGGGAGTGTGTTAATATTTACAGGGGGTCCCCGGGAGTGTGTTAATATTTACAGGGGGTCCGCGGGAGTATGTTAATATTTACAGGGGGTCCCCGGGAGTGTGTTAACATTTACAGGGTGTCTCCGGGAGTGTCTTAATATTTACAGGGTGTCCCCGGGAGTGTGCTAACATTTACAGGGGGTCCGCGGGAGTGTGTTAATATTTACAGGGGGTCCCCAGGAGTGTGTTAATATTTACAGGGGGTCCCTGGGAGTATGTTAATATTTACAGGGGTCTCCGAGAGTGTGTTAATATTTACAGGGTGTCTCCGGGAGTGTGTTAATATTTACAGGAGGTCCCTGGGAGTATGTTAATATTTACAGGGGTCCCTGGGAGTGAGTTAATATTTACAGGGTGTCCCTGGGAGTGTGTTAATATTTACAGGGTGTCTCCAGGCATGTGTTAATATTTACACGGTGTCTCCAGGCATGTGTTAATATTTACAGGGTGTCCCCGGGAGTGTGTTAACATTTACAGGGGGTCCCCGGGAGCGTGTTAATATTTACAGGGTGTCTCCGGGAGTGTGTTAATATTTCCAGGGGGTCCCCGGGAGTGTGTTAATATTTACAGGGTGTCTCCAGGCATGTGTTAATATTTACAGGGGGTCCCCGGGAGTGTGTTAATATTTACAGGGGGTCCCCGGGAGTGTGTTAATATTTACAGGGTGTCCCCGGGAGTGTATTAATATTTACAGGGGGTCCCCGGGAGTGTGTTAATATTTACAGGGGTCCCCGGGAGTGTGTTAATATTTACAGGGGGTCTCCGGGAGTGTGTTAACATTTACAAGGTGTCGCCGGGAGTGTGTTAATATTTACAGGGGGTCTCCGGGAGTGTGTTAATATTTACAGGGTATCTCCAGGAGTGTGTTAATATTTACAGGATGTCCCCGGGAGTGTGTTAATATTTACAGGGTATCTCCAGGAGTGTGTTAATATTTACAGGATGTCCCCGGGAGTGTGTTAATATTTACAGGGTGTCTCCGGGAGTGTGTTAATATTTACAGGGTGTCTCCGGGAGTGTGTTAATATTTACAGGGTGTCTCCGGGAGTGTGTTAATATTTACAGGGGGTCCCCGGGAGTGTGTTAATATTTACAGGGGGTCCGCGGGAGTATGTTAATATTTACAGGGGGTCCCTGGGAGTGTGTTAACATTTACAGGGCGTCCCCGGTAGTGTGTTAACATATACAGGGTGTCCCCAGGAGTGTGTTAACATTTACAGGGGGTCCCCGGGAGTGTGTTAACATTTACAGGGGGTCCCCAGGAGTGTGTTAATATTTACAGGGGGTCCCCAGAAATGTGTTAATATTTACAGGGGGTCCCTGGGAGTATGTTAATATTTACAGGGTGTCCCCGGGAGTGTGTTAACATTTACAGGGGGTCCCCGGGAGTGTGTTAACATTTACAGGGGGTCCCCGGGAGTGTGTTAACATTTACAGGGTGTCCCCGGGAGTGTGTTAACATTTACAGGGGGTCCCCGGGAGTGTGTTAATATTTACAGGGGGTTCCTGGGAGTGTGTTAATATTTACAGGGTGTCCCCGGGAGTGTGTTAATATTTACAGGGTGTCTCCGGGAGTGTGTTAATGTTTACAGGGGGGCCCGTGAGTGTGTTAATATTTACAGGGTGTCTCCGGGACTGTGTTAATATTTACAGGGGGTTCCCGGGAGTGTGTTAACATTTACAGGGGTCACCGGGAGTGTGTAAATATTTACAGGGGGTCTCCGGGAATGTGTTATTATTTACAGGGGGTCCCCTGGACTATTTTATAAGTTATAACGCCTTCAAATAATATCAATTTGTCGAAGACAATTTCATGAATTCTGAGCATATGGAAAACAGGTTTATGGAATCAAGTTCACCTTTCATTTCGCAAGATCTGTTTATGACTTAGCTACAGGTTATTGTGAGTCAGGAATTAAAGATAAGGACTAACTAATTAACAGGGTGTCTGGATCAAGATTGTATTTGGTTTGAAGGTGGGATTGTTTACCCCAGTGCACAGCTGAGGCACAATTCTTTGGCAATGGAATCAAATAATTGTGGTAAGGTTGGTTTCGTCCCACATCCAGAGTCTTGAGCAAAGTATCCAGACCAACACTCCCCTCGGTGACAGTACTGCGGGAGTGCTGCACTGTCGGAGGGAGATGTATATACTCTAGGATTTGAGATCCATAATCCAGGGCGACACTCCCCCCCGGTGCCAGTACTGAGGGAGTGCTGCACTGTCGGAGGTGCTCTCTTTCATGATGAGATATTAAACCGAGGGCCCTGTCTATCCTCTGGGGAAGATGTAGAAGACAGCACGGCTGCTATTGGAAGGACACGGGGTTCGGGGGAACTTGGTCTGTTGTCCTGAGGCCCATGTTCACCTCTGAACCACGACACCATCCTGCATTTCTGTAGAAGCTTTAACATCCCCAAGGCCCTCTACAGCAACGATTATAGACCACAGTCTGACGCCGAGTGATGTGAGGAGGTGTGAGGGATAGGTGAGCAAAAACTCGGTCAGAGAGAGAGATTTAGGGTGGGAATTGCAGAGCTTAGGTCCCATCCCCCTGCGTCCCCAACTCTCTGCCTCCCCAAACCCCACCATGCCTCTCACCAGCCCAGGCAGCTGAAGGCCAGACTGACCATGGCGGAGAGTTGGGAATGAGGGGAGATCCTCGAGATGCCGGAATGGGAGGAGCGCAGGGATCTCGGAGGGTTGGAGGAGGTTACAGAGATAGGCAGGGAGGGGGTGAGGGACGGATTTGAACAGGAGGATGAGAATTGTAGGGGCTGGAGGAGGTTACAGAGATAGGGAGGGAGGGGGTGAGGGAGGGATTTGAACAGGAGGATGTGAATTGTAGGGGCTGGAGGAGGTTATAGAGATAAGGAGGGAGGTGGTGAGGGAGGGATTGGAACAGGAGGATGAGAATTGTAGGGGCTGGAGGAGGTTACAGAGATAGGGAGGGGGGGATTTGAACAGGAGGATGAGAATTGTAGGGGCTGGAGGAGGTTACAGAGATAGGGAGGGAGAGGGTGAGGGAGGGATTTGAACAGGAGGATGAGAATTGTAGGGGCTGGAGGAGGTTACTGAGATAGGGAGGGAGAGGGTGAGGGAGGGATTTGAACAGGAGGATGAGAATTGTAGGGGCTGGAGGAGGTTACAGAGATAGGGAGGGAGGGGGTGAGGGAGGGATTTGAACAGGGGGATGAGAATTGTAGGGGCTGGAGGAGGTTACAGAGATAGGGAGTGAGAGGGTGAGGGAGGGATTGGAACAGGAGGATGAGAATTGTAGGGGCTGGAGGAGGTTACAGAGATAGGGAGGAAGGGGGTGAGGGAGGGATTTGAACAGGAGGATGAGAATTGTAGGGGCTGGAGGAGGTTACAGAGATAGGGAGGGAGGGGGTGAGGGAGGGATTTGAAAAGGACGATGAGAATTGTAGGGGCTGGAGGAGGTTACAGAGATAGGGAGGGAGGGGGTGAGGGAGGGATTGGAACAGGAGGATGAGAATTGTAGGGGCTGGAGGAGGTTACAGAGATAGGGAGGGAGGGGGTGAGGGAGGGATTGGAACAGGAGGATGAGAATTGTAGGGGCTGGAGGAGGTTACAGAGATAGGGAGGGAGGGGGTAAGGAAGGGATTTGAACAGGAGGATGAGAATTGTAGGGGCTGGGGGAGGTTACAGAGATAGGGAGGGAGGGATTTGAACAGGAGGATGAGAATTGTAGGGGCTGGAGGAGGTTACAGAGATAGGGAGTGAGGGTGTGAGGGAGGGATTTGAACAGGAGGATGAGAATTGTAGGGGCTGGAGGAGGTTACAGAGGTAGGGAGGGAGGGGGTGAGGGAGGGATTGGAACAGGAGGATGAGAATTGTAGGGGCTGGAGGAGGTTACAGAGATAGGGAGGGAGGGATTTGAACAGGAGGATGAGAATTGTAGGGGCTGGAGGAGGTTACAGAGATAGGGAGGGAGGGGGTGAGGGAGGGATTTGAACAGGAGGATGAGATTTGTTGGGGCTGGAGGATGTTACAGAGATAGGGAGAGACGGGGTGAGGGAGGTATTTGAAAAGGAGGGTGAGAATTATAGGGACTTGAGGAGCTTACAGAGATAGGGAGGGAGTGGGTGAGGGAGGGATTTGAACAGGAGGATGAGAATTGTAGGGGCTGGAAGAGGTTACAGAGATAGGGAGGGAGTGGGTGAGGGAGGGATTTGAACAGGAGGATGAGAATTTGAAAAGCGAGGCGTTGCTGGACTGGGAGCCGGTGTGGGGTCAGCGAGCACAGGGGGGTGGGTGGGTGGGTGAGCTGGTGGGTGTGGTGGGGGTGGTGGGGGGGGGCGGTGTGAGTGTATGAACGGGACCCGGTGTGAGTTAGGGACAGGGTTTTGCACCGTGTGAATGACCCGGAGAGACGAGGAGGCATGTGGGACACAGGTTCAGCGTGAGAGGGGCTGTTGCCCGCGTTGTCACTCTCATGAAGGTCGGGGAGTGTGGGTGAGCGGGCAAGACTGTGGCTCGGCACTGGTCACTCGGAGGGACGGTCTGGGCGAGGCTCCTGGCATGGGGGCGGTAGGGAGGGACCTCAGTAATGTTTGGGTAACCCCCCAGTCCCTCCCTTCTGCCCTGTAAAATTAGCAGGAGGATGGGAACAGACACGTTGTTTCTTGCAGTGAAGGTAGGAGAGCCCGTATCCTTGGCAAGGAAGCAGCAGTTTATCCCTCCTCCTCCTCTGTCTGTCTGTCTCGCTCTCTCTCTCTGCTCCTGAGCAGCAGCAGTCTCTATTCTGGACACAGCCCAGTCGTTCACAGGTCCAGGAGGCTCTCTCACAGCCTGTCTGTCAGAAACGGCAGCCTGTCTCGCCTAACAGGTACACACGTGTGTGTGTGTGTGTGTGTGTGTGTGTGTGTGTGTGAGTAGCTCTACTTTCTCTCTCTCTCCCTCTCTCCCTGCCACGGGGTAGAACTCTGTGTTGGTCTTCCTTCAACACCTCTCCTTTTCCTTCCCTCTCTCCCCACTTTCCCATCACGTTCAATCTTATTCATGTCCAGTTGCTGATTTTTATTTCTATCACTCTGTTGCACTCGCTCTATCTCTCCCTCTCTCTCTCTTTTTCTCTCTCGTTCTCTCTGTCACACTCTGTGTTGCTCTTTCTCTCTTTTTCTCCCTTTGTCTGTCTCTCTCTGTCTCTCTCCCTCACTCTTTCTGTCTGTCTCTCTGTCTCTGTCTGTCTCTCTCCCTCACTCTTTCTGTCTGTCTCTCTGTCTCTGTCTCTCTCCCTCAATCTTTCTGTCTGTCTGTCTCTCGCTGTCTGTCTCTCTCTGCCTTTCTCTCTCTGCCTGTCTCTCTCCCTCTCCCTTTCTGTCTGTCTCTCTTTGTCTCTCTTTCTTCAACTCAAATTCTATCTCTCTGACTCTCAGCTTTTCTGTCTCTTTCTCTCTCTGTCTCTTTCTCTCTCTCTTGGTTTCTCTGTTCCTCCCACTCTCTCTTTCTCTGTTTCTGTCTCTCCCTCTGTCTGTCTCTCTGTCTTTATCGCTTTCTCCCACATTGATTCTCTGTCTCCCAAATTCTGTCTACCTCTCTCTCTGTCTCTGTCTGTCTCTCTCTCTCTCTGTCTCTTTCTCTCACATTCACTCCCTCTGTTTCTCTCGCTCTCTCTCTCAAATTCTCTCTCTCTGTCTCTCTCTGCCTGTCTCTCCCTCACCCTTTCT
Organism: Carcharodon carcharias; assembly: GCF_017639515.1. Classification (NCBI taxonomy): domain Eukaryota; kingdom Metazoa; phylum Chordata; class Chondrichthyes; order Lamniformes; family Lamnidae; genus Carcharodon; species Carcharodon carcharias. The sequence goes on from NW_024470845.1 coordinate 509,107, forward strand.
GTCTGTCTCTCTCTCTCTCTGTCTCTCTCTGCCGGTCTCTCTCCCTCACCCTTTCTGTCCGTCTCTCTTTGTCTCTTTCTTTAATTTAAATTCTATCTTTCTGATTCTCAATTTTACTGTATGACTCTCACTTTCTGGGTTTCTCTGTTCCTCCCCCCTATGTTTCTGTCTCTCTCTCTGTGTCAGTCTCTTTCTTTCAGTGTCTGTCTCTTTCTCTCACATTTTCTCTGACTCTCAAATTTTCTGTCTATCTCTCTCTCACTCTGTCTCTCTCTGTCTCAGTCTCCCACTGTCTCTTTCACTCACATTCTCTCCCTCTGTGTCCCTCTCTCTCTCTCTGTCTCCCTCTCTCTTTCTCTCTGTCTCACTCTCTCTCTGTCTCTCTCTCTCTCTGTCTCCCTCTCTCTCTCTCTCAAATTCTCTCTCTGTCGCTCTCTCTCTGTCTCCCTCTCTTGCTCTCTCTGTCACCCTCTCTCTCACTCTCAAATTCTCTCTCTGTCTCTCTCTCTCTTTCCTTTTCTCTCTCTGCTTCCCTCACTCTCTCTGGTTCGGTTTCTCTGACAATGGGGTTCATGTTACGATGTGATGTAAAATCAGTGACAGGAAACTGTGCGGCTGTCCAACCATCACTTAAATAGTGTTCCCTTTGAAGTGTCTGCAAAATCATTATTGTCAGTTTCATACTGTCCGAGACAGGTGTCACAGAGAGAGACAGGGAGCGAGAGAGACAGGGAGAGAGAGAGAGACAGGGAGAGAGAAAGAGAGACAGAGTGAGAGAGAGAGAAAGAGAGAGAGAGAGACAGGGAGGGAGAGAGAGAGAGACAGAGCGGGAGAGAGAGAAAGAGAGAGAGAGGCAGAGAGAGAGACAGAGAGAGAGACAGAGTGAGAGAGAGGGACAGACAGACAGGTACAGAGAGAGAGACAGAGAAAGAGAGAGAGAGGGGAAGAGCAAGAGAGAGGGACAGACAGAGAGAGAGAGACAGAGAGATAGTGAGAGAAAGAGAAAGAGAGAAAGAGCAGGAGAGACAGACAGACAGAGAGACAGGGACAGAGAGAAACAGAGAGGCAGAGAGAGAAAGAGACAGAGATAGAGAGAGAGAGACAGTGAGAGAAAGAGAGAGAAAGAGGAAGAGCGAGAGAGAGGGACAGACAGAGAGAGAGAGACAGAGAAAGAGACAGAGTGAGAGAGAGGGACAGACAGACAGGGACAGAGAGAGAGAGACAGTGAGAGAAAGAGCGAGAAAGAGGAAGAGCGAGAGAGAGGGACAAACAGAGAGAGAGAGACAGAGACAGAGAGACAGTGAGAGAAAGAGAGAGAGAGAAAGAGCAGGAGAGACAGACAGACAGAGAGACAGGGACAGAGAGAGAGAGACAGAGAGGCAGAGAGAGAAAGAGAGAGAGAGACAGAGACAGAGAGAGAGAGAGACAGAGGGAGAGACAGGGAGACAAAGTGAGAGAGAGAGACAGGGACAGAGAGAGAGAGAGAGACAGTGAGAGAAAGAGAGAAAGAGGAAGAGCGAGAGAGAGGGACAGACAGAGAGAGAGAAACAGAGAGAGAGACAGAGAGAGAGAGGGACAGACAGACAGGGACAGAGAGAGAGAGAGAGACAGTGAGAGAAAGAGAGAGAAAGAGGAAAAGCGAGAGAGAGGGACAGACAGAGAGACAGGGACAGAGAGAGAGAGAGACAGTGAGAGAAAGAGAGAGAAAGAGGATGAGTGAGAGAGAAGGACAGACAGAGAGAAAGAGACAGAGACAGAGAGAGACAGTGAGAGAAAGAGAGAGAGAAAGAGCAGGAGAGACAGACAGACAGAGAGACAGGGACAGGGAGAGAGAGAGAGAGAGTGGCAGAGAGAGAAAGAGAGAGAGAGAGACAGAGAGAGAGAGTGACAGAGACAGAGAGAGAGACAGGGAGACAAAGTGAGAGAGAGAGAGACAGGGACAGAGAGAGAGTGAGAAAGAGAAATGGTGAAAGCAAAACAGTGCGAGAGATAGAGTGAGAGAGAAACAGAAAAAAGAGACAGATAAAGAGAGAGAGAGACAGAGACATAGAGAGAGAAAGAGAGAGACAGAAAAGAGAGAGAGAGAGAGAGAGAGGGTGGGGGTGGGGGTGGGGGCAGTGGGGAGGACGAGGATGGGGGTGGGGGTAACAGAGGGGACTCAGGCGTGTAACAATGGTGGTTTAGTTTTGAGTGTGGGACAGGTGCAGCTGTTCTGAGCTGATCCAGCCCAGCTAGTTCCCCCGGAACAATCTCAGTGCTCGGGAGCTCAGTCAGAGGGTGCACAGGGTGGGGGGCTTAAACTACAGATCGAGGGAGGGAGGGAGCGAGAGAGGGAGGGAGGGAGAGAGGGACACACTCTCTGAATAAGGGGCACTCCCTTTACAAAATCTCTGTCTCTATAAAACCCTCCTCCCGCTCTCTCCCTCCTCCTCGCTTCACAGCACCCACTCCCACCTCTCTCTCTCTCTCTTAGAGGCTCTAACTCCCTCCAGACCTGCTTCAACCCCATTCCCTCCCTCATTCCACCTCTACCTCCCTCCCTCCCTCCCTGTCTCAACCCCATTCCCTCCCTCACTCCACCTAACTCCCTCCCGACCTGCTTCGACCCCATTCCCTCCCTCACTCCACCTCTAACTCCCTCCCGACCTGCTTCAACCCCTTTCCCTCCCTCATTCCACCTCTACCTCGCTCCCTCCCTCCATCCGTCTCAACTCCATTCCCTCCCTCATTCCACCTCTACCTCCCTCCCTCCCTCCATCCGTCTCAACTCCATTCCCTCCCTCATTCCACCTCTACCTCCCTCCCTCCCTCCCTGTCTCAACCCCATTCCCTCCCTCATTCCACCTCTACCTCCCTCCCTCCCTCCCTGTCTCAACCCCATTCCCTCCCTCATTCCACCTCTACCTCCCTCCCTCCCTCCCTGTCTCAACCCCATTTCCTCCCTCATTCCACCTCTACCTCCCTCCCTCCCTCCCTGTCTCAACCCCATTCCCTCCCTCATTCCACCTCTACCTCCCTCCCTCCCTCCCTGTCTCAACCCCATTTCCTCCCTCACTCTGTGTCTCAATACCATTCCCTCCTTCACTCCACCTCTACCTCCCTCTCTCTCTCACTGTCTCAACTGCATTCCCTCCCTCACTCCACCTCTACCTCCCTCCCTCACTCTCTCTGTCTCAACCGCATTCCCTCCCTCACTCCACCTCTAACTCCCTCCCTACCTGCTTCAATCCCATTACCTCCCTCACTCCACCTCTAGCTCACTCCCTCTCTCTGTCTGTCTCAAACGCATTCCCTCCCTCACTCCACCTCTAACTCCTTCCCTACCTGCTTCAACCCCATTCCCTCCCTCACTCCACCTCTACCTCCCTCCCTCGCTCTCTCACACTCTCTACCTCCCTCCCTCCCTGTCTCAACGCCATTCCCTCCTTCACTCCACCTCTACCTCCCTCCCTCTCTCTGTCTCAACCCCATTCCCTCCCTCACTCCACCTCTACCTCCCTCCATCCCTCCATCCGTCTCAACTCCATTCCCTCCCTCACTCCACCTCTACCTCCCTCCGTCCCTCTCTCTCTGTCTCAAACCCATTCCCTCCCTTACTCCACCTCTACCTCCCACTCTCTCTCTGTCTCAACCCCATTCCCTCCCTCATTCCACCTCTACCTCCCTCCCTCTCTCTGTCTCAAACCCATTGCCTCCCTCACTCCACTTCTACCTCCCTCTCTCTCCCTGTCTCAACCCCATTCCCTCCCTCACTCCACCTCTACCTCCCTCCCTCCCTCCCTGTCTCAACCCCATTCCCTCCCTCATTCCACCTCTACCTCCCTCCCTCCCTGTCTCAACCCCATTCCCTCCCTCATTCCACCTCTACCTCCCTCCCTCCCTCCCTGTCTCAACCCCATTTCCTCCCTCATTCCACCTCTACCTCCCTCCCTCTCTCTCTGTCTCAACCCCATTTCCTCCCTCACTCTCTCTGTGTCTCAATACCATTCCCTCCTTCACTCCACCTCTACCTCCCTCTCTCTCTCACTGTCTCAACTGCATTCCATCCCTCACTCCACCTCTACCTCCCTCCCTCACTCTCTCTGTCTCAACCGCATTCCCTCCCTCACTCCACCTCTACCTCCAGCCCCCTCTCTCTCACTGTCTCAACTGCATTCCGTCGCTCACTCCACCTCTACCTCCCTCCGTCACTCTCTCTGTCTCAACCGCATTCCCTCCCTCACTCCACCTCTAACTCCCTCCCTACCTGCTTCAATCCCATTACCTCCCTCACTCCACCTCTAGCTCACTCCCTCTCTCTGTCTGTCTCAAACGCATTCCCTCCCTCATTCCACCTCTAACTCCTTCCCTACCTGCTTCAACGCCATTCACTCCCTCACTCCACCTCTACCTCCCTCCCTCGCTCTCTCACACTCTCTACCTCCCTCCCTCCCTGTCTCAACGCCATTCCCTCCTTCACTCCACCTCTACCTCCCTCCCTCTCTCTGTCTCAACCCCATTCCCTCCCTCATTCCACCTCTACCCCGACCTCTCTCTCTCTCTCACACTCTCCACCTCCCTCCTTCTCTCTCTGTCTCAACTGCATTCCCTCCCTCACTCCACCTCTACCTCCCTCCCTCCCTGTCTCAACCTCATTCCCTCCCTCACTCCACCTCTACCTCCCTCCCTCCCTGTCTCAATCCCATTCCCTCCCTCACTCCACCTCTACCTCCCTCCCTCCCTCTATCTCAATCGCATTCCCTCCCTCACTCCACCTCTCTCCCTCCCTCCCTGTCTGTCTCAACCCATTCCATCCCTCACTCCACCTCTACCTCCCTCCCTCTCTCTGTCTCAACCCCATTCCCTCCCTCACTCCACCTCTACCTCGCTCCCTCCCTCTCTCTGTCTCAACCCCATTCCCTCCCTCACTCCACCTCTACCTCCCCCCCTCGCTCTCTGTCTCAATCAAATTCCATCCCTCACTCCATCTCTACCTCCCTCCCTCTCTCTGTGTCTCAACCCCTTCCCTCCCTCACTACACCTCTACCTCCATCTCTCTCTCTCACACTCTCTAACTCCCTCCCTCCCTCTCTGTCTCAACCCCATTCCCTCCCTCACTCCACCTCTACCTCCCTCCCTCCCTCTGACTCAATCCCATTCCCTCCCTCACTCCACCTCTATCTCCCTCCCTCTCTCTCTGTCTCAACCCCATTCTCTCCCTCACTCCACCTCTACCTCCCTCCCTCTCTGTCTCAACCCCATTCCCTCCCACACTCCACCTCTACATCCCTCCGTCCCTCTCTCCCTGTTTCAACCTGATTCCCTCCCTCATTCCACCTCTACCTCCCTCCCTCTCTCTCTGTCTCAACCCCATTTCCTCCCTCACTCTCTCTGTGTCTCAATACCATTCCCTCCTTCACTCCACCTCTACCTCCCTCTCTCTCTCACTGTCTCAACTGCATTCCATCCCTCACTCCACCTCTACCTCCCTCCCTCACTCTCTCTGTCTCAACCGCATTCCCTCCTTCACTCCACCTCTACCTCACTCCGTCACTCTCTCTGTCTCAACCGCATTCCCTCCCTCACTCCACCTCTAACTCCCTCCCTACCTGCTTCAATCCCATTACCTCCCTCACTCCACCTCTAGCTCACTCCCTCTCTGTCTGTCTCAAACGCATTCCCTCCCTCACTCCACCTCTAACTCCTTCCCTACCTGTCTCAACCCCATTCCCGCCCTCACTCCACCTCTACCAACCGACCTCACACTCTCTGTCTCAATCCCATTCCCTCCCTCATTCCACCTCTACCCTCACCTCTCTCTCTCTCTCACACACTCTCCACCTCCCTCCTTCTCTCTCTGTCTCAACTGCATTCCCTCCCTCACTCCACCTCTACCTCCCTCCCTCCTTCCCTGTCTCAACCTCATTCCCTCCCTCACTCCACCTCTACCTCCCTCCCTCCCTGTCTCAACCCCATTCCCTCCCTCACTCCACCTCTACCTCCCTCCCTCCCTCTATCTCAATCGCATTCCCTCCCTCACTCCACCTCTCTCCCTCCCTCCCTGTCTGTCTCACCCCATTCCATCCCTCACTCCACGTCTACCTCCGTCCCTCTCTCTCTGTCTCAACCCCATTCCCTCCCACACTCCACCTCTACTTCCCTCCCTCTCTCTCTGTATCAACCCCATTCCCTCCCACACTCCACCTCTTCCTCCCTCCGTCCCTCTCTCCTTGTCTCAACCCCATTCCCTCCTTCACTCCACCTCTACCTCCCTCCCTCTTTCTGTCTCAACCTCATTCTGTCCCTCACTCCACCTCTACCTCCCTCCCTCTCTCTCTGTCTCAATGCCATTCCCTCCCTCTCTCTCTCTGTGTCTCAATACCATTCCCTCCTTCACTCCACATCTACCTCCCTCCCTCCCTCTCTGTCCCAAACCCATTCCCTCCCTCACTCCCCCTCTACCTCCCTCTCTCTCTCTCTGTCTCAACCCCATTCCCTCCCTCACACCAACTCTATCTCCCTCCCTCTCTCTGTCTCAACCCCATTCCCTCCCTCACTCCACCTCTACCTCCCTCCCTCCCTCCATCCGTCTCAACTCCATTCCCTCTCTCACTCCACCTCTACCTCCCTCCGTCCCTCTCTCTCTGTCTCAAACCCATTCCCTCCCTCACACCAACTCTATCTCCCTCCCTCTCTCTGTCTCAACCCCATTCCCTCCCTCACTCCACCTCTACCTCCCTCCCTCTCTCTGTCTCAAACCCATTGCCTCCCTCACTCCACTTCTACCTCCCTCTCTCTCTCTGTCTCAACCCCATTCCCTCCCTCACTCCACCTCTACCTCCCTCCCTCTCTCTCTCTGTGTCTCAACCCCATTCCCTCCCTCACTCCACCTCTACCTCCCTCCCTCTCTCTCTCTCTGTCTCAACCCCATTCCCTCCCTCACTCCACTACCTCCCTCCCTTTCTCTCTCTCTGTCTCAACCCCATTCCCTCCCACACTCCACCTCTACCTCCCTCCGTCCCTCTCTCCCTGTCTCAACCCCATTCCCTCCTTCACTCCACCTCTACCTCCCTCCCTCTCTCTGTCTCAACCCCATTCCCTCCCTCACTCCACTTCTTCATCCCTCCGTCCCTCTCTCCCTGTCTCAACCCTATTCCCTCCTTCACTCCACCTCTACCTCCCTCCCTCTCTCTGTCTCAACCCCATTCCCTCCCTCACTCCTCCTCTACTTCCCTCCCTCTCTCTCTGTCTCAACCCCATTCCCTCCCTCACTCCACATCTACCTCCCTCCCTCTCTCTCTGTCTCAAATCTTTTCCCTCCCTCACTCCACTTCTGTCTCCCTCCCTCTCTGTCTGGATGTGGGGTTGAGGGGTGTGTGAGCGGGTGGGCGTGGTGTGGGGTGGGGTGACATGATGTGTGATGGGGAGAGGGGGGCGGGGGTGGAGAGGTGGGGAAGAGGGGGGTGGGTAGTGAGGGGGGTTGTGAGGAGGGCGTTGAGAGGTTGGTGAGGGGGGTGAGCGGGTGAGGGGGGTGAAGGGGTGTAAGGCTGGTGAGGGGCGTGTGAGGAGGGTGAGGGTGGTGAATGGAGTGGTGAGGTGGGTGATGGGGTGAGGAGGTGGGTGGTGGGGGGTGGTGAGTGGGGGTGAGGGGTGAGGGGGATAGTGAGGGGGATAGTGAGGGGGTTTGGTGAGGGGGCTAGTGAGTGGGGTAGTGAGTTGGTGGTGAGGGGGAGGTGAGTGGGGTAGTGAGGGGGATTAGTGAGGGGGTAGTGATGGGGATTAGTGAGTGGTGGTAGTGAGGGGGTTGGTGAGGGTAGTAGTGAGGGTGGTAGTGTGGTGGGATTAGTGAGAGGAGGAGGTGAGGGGGTAATGAGGGGGTAGTGAGGGGGATTAGTGAGGGGGTAGTGAGGGGGAATTAGTGAGTGGGGGTAGTGAGGGTGTTGGTGAGGTGAGTAGTGAGGGGAGTAGTGAGGGGTTAGTGAGGGGGGTAGTGAGGGGGTAGTGAAGGAGTAGTGAGGGGGGTAGTGAGGGGGGATTAGTGAGAGGGGGTAGCGAGGGGGAGGTGATGGGGTAATGAGGGGGTAGTGAGGGGGTAGTGAGGGGGGTAGTGACGGGGGATTAGTGACAGGGGGTAGCGAGGGGGAGGTGAGGGGGGTAGTGAGGGGGGTAGTGAGGGGGTAGTGAGGTGGGATTAGTGAGAGGGGGTAGTGAGGGGGAGGTGATGGGGTAATGTGGGGGTAGTGAGGGGGTAGTGAGGGGGATAGTGAGGGAGTAGTGAGGGGGTAGTGAGGGGGGTGGTGAGAGGGGGAGGTGAGGGGGTAGTGATGGGGTAATGAGGGGGGTAATGAGGGGGATAGTGAGGGGGCTAGTGAGGGGGGTAGTGAGGAGGGTAGTGAGGGAGGTAGTGAGGGAGGGTAGTGAGGGGTTAGTGAGGGGGTAGTGAGGAGGGTAGTGAGGAGGGTAGTGAGAGGGGGTGGTGAGGGGAGGCGAGGGTGGATGTGAGGGTGCGGGTGAGGGGGTAGTGAGGGGGTAGTGAGCAGGTAGTGAGGGGGTAATGAGGGGGGTAATGAGGGGGTAGTGAGGGGGTAGTGAGGGGGAGGTGAGGGGGAGGTGAGTGGGAGGTGAGGGGGTAGTGAGGGGGAGGTGAGGGGGGAGGTGAGGGGGAGGTGAGGGGGAGGTGAGGGGGTAGTGAGGTGGTAGTGAGGGGGATGTGAGGGGGGAGGTGAGGGGGGATGTGAGGGGGGTAGTGAGGGGGTAGTGAGGGGGTAGTGAGGGGATAGTGAGGGGGATGTGAGGGTAGTGAGGGGGTAATGAGGGGGTAGTGAGGGGGGTAGTGAGGGGGGTAGTGAGGTGGGATTAGTGAGAGGGGGAGGTGAGGGGGATTAGTGAGAGGGGGTAGCAAGGGGGAGGTGATGGGGTAATGAGGGGGTAGTGAGGGGGGTAGTGAGGTGGGATTACTGAGAGGGGGTAGCAAGGGGGAGGTGATGGGGAAATGAGGGGGTAGTGAGGGGGTAGTGAGGGGGATAGTGAGGGAGTAGTGAGGGGGTAGTGAGGGGGTAGTGAGAGGGGAATGAGAGGGTAATGAGGGGGGTAGTGAGGGGTTAGTGAGGGGGTAGTTAGGGGGTAGTGAGAGGGGGAGGTGAGGGGGAGGTGAGGGGGTAGTGAGGGGGTAGTGAGGGAGTAGTGAGAGGGTAGTGAGGGGGTAGTGAGGGGGGTGGTGAGAGGGGTAGGTGAGGGGGTAGTGATGGGGTAATGAGGGGGGTAATGAGGGGGGTAGTGAGGGGGCTAGTGAGGGGGGTAGTGAGGAGGGTAGTGAGGGAGGTAGTGAGGGAGGGTAGTGAGGGGGTTAGTGAGGGGGTAGTGAGGAGGGTAGTGAGGAGGGTAGTGAGAGGGGGTGGTGAGGGGAGGCGAGGGTGGATGTGAGGGTGCGGGTGAGGGGGTAGTGAGGGGGTAGTGAGCAGGTAGTGAGGGGGTAATGAGGGGGGTAATGAGGGGGGAGTGAGGGGGTAGTGAGGGGGGAGGTGAGGGGGATGTGAGGGGGTAGTGAGGGGGTAGTGAGGGGGTAGTGAGGGGGTAGTGAGGTGGTAGTGAGGGGGATGTGAGGGTGTAGTGAGGGGGTAGTGAGGGGGGAAGTGAGGGGGAGGTGAGGGCGGATGTGAGGGGGGAGGTGAGGGGGATGTGAGGGGGGTAGTGAGGGGGTAGTGAGGGGGTAGTGAGGGGGTAGTGAGGTGGTAGTGAACGGGATGTGAGGGTGTAGTGAGGAGGTAGTGAGGGGGGAGGTGAGGGGGAGGTGAGGGGGGATGTGAGGGGGTAGTGAGGGGGTAGTGAGGGGGTAGTGAGGGGGTAGTGAGGGGGATGTGAGGGTAGTGAGGGGGTAATGAGGGGGTAGTGAGGAGGGTAGTGAGGGAGGTAGTGAGGGAGGTAGTGAGGGAGGGTAGTGAGGGGGTTAGTGAGGGGGTAGTGAGGGGGTAGTGAGGGGGATGTGAGGGGTAGTGAGGGGGGTAATGATGGGGTAGTGAGGAGGGTAGTGAGGGAGGTAGTGAGGTGGTAGTGAGGGGGGTAGTGAGGTGGGTAGTGAGGGGAGTAGTGAGGGGTTAGTGAGGGGGGTAGTGAGGGGGTAGTGAGGGGGTAGTGAGAGGGGATAGTGAGGGGGGTAGTGAGAGGGTAGTGAGGGGGGTAGTGAGGGAGGGTAGTGAGGGGTGTAGTGAGGAGGGTAGTGAGGGGGGTAGTGAGGGGGGTAGTGAGGGGGTAGTGAGGGGGGGTAGTGAGGGTTGTAGTGAGGGGGTAGTGAGGGAGGGTAGTGAGGGGGTAATGAGGGGGTAGTGAGGAGGGTAGTGAGGGAGGTAGTGAGTGAGGTAGCGAGGGAGGGTAGTGAGGGGGTTAGTGAGGGGGTTAGTGAGGGGGGTAGTGAGGGGGGAGGTGAGGGTGGTAGTGAGGGGGTAGTGAGGGGGGAGTTAGTGAGGGGGGTAGTGAGGGGGGTAGTGAGAGGGGGTAGTGAGGGGGGTAGTGAGAGGGGTAGTGAGGGGGGTAGTGAGGGGGTAGTGAGGGAGGGTAGTGAGGGGGTAGTGAGGAGGGTAGTGAGGGGGGTAGTGAGGGGGTAGGTGAGGGAGGGTAGTGAGGGAGGGTAGTGAGGGGGTAGTGAGGGGGGGTAGTGAGGGTTGTAGTGAGGGGGTAGTGAGGGAGGGTAGTGAGGGGGTAATGAGGGGGTAGTGAGGAGGGTAGTGAGGGAGGTAGTGAGTGAGGTAGCGAGGGAGGGTAGTGAGGGGGTTAGTGAGGGGGTTAGTGAGGGGGTAGTGAGGGGGGAGGTGAGGGTGGTAGTGAGGGGGTAGTGAGGGGGGAGTTAGTGAGGGGGGTAGTGAGGGGGGTAGTGAGAGGGGGTAGTGAGGGGGGTAGTGAGAGGGGTAGTGAGGGGGGGTAGTGAGGGGGTAGTGAGGGGGGTAGTGAGGGGGTAGTGAGGAGGGTAGTGAGGGGGGTAGTGAGGGGGTAGGTGAGGGAGGGTAGTGAGGGAGGGTAGTGAGGGGGGAGGTGAGGGGGTAGTGAGGGGGGGTAGTGAGGGGGGAGGTGAGGGGGTGTAGTGAGAGGGGAGGTGAGGGGGAGGTGAGGGGGTAGTGAGGGGGGGTAGTGAGGGGGGTAGTGAGGGGGTATTGGGGGGTAGTGAGGGAGGGTAGTGAGGGAGGGAAGTGAGGGGGGTAGTGAGGGGGTAGTGAGGGGGGTAGTGAGGGGGAGGTGAGGAGGGGTAGTGAGGGGGTAGTGAGGGGGGAGGTGAGGGTGGTAGTGAGGGGTACACTGCAAATGACATCAATCTGTGTCTGATAGGACACTGCAAACGGAGGTCAATCTGTGTCTGATAGGACACTGCAAATGGTCATCAATCTGTGTCTGATAGGACACGGCAAATGGACATCAATCTGTGTCTGATAGGCACTGCAAATGGAGGTCAATCTGTGTCTGATAGGACACTGCAAATGGACATCATTCTGTGTCTGATAGGACACTGCAAATGGAGGTCAATCTGTGTCTGATAGACACTGCAAATGACATCAATCTGTGTTGATGGACACTGCAAATGGACAGTCAATCGGTCTGATAGGACACTGCAAATGGAGCAATCTGTGTCAGATAGGACACTTCAAATGGAGGTCAATCTGTTTCTGATAGGACACTGAAAATGAGGTCAATCTGTGTCTGATAGGACACTGCAATGGACATCATCTGGTCAATAGACACTGCAAAAGGATGTCAATCTGTGTCTGATAGGACACTGCAAATGGACATCAATCTGTGTCTGAAAGGATACTGCAAATGGAGGTCAATCTGTGTTGATAGGACACTTCAAATGGACAATCAAAAGTGTCTGATAGGACACTGAAAAAATGACTCAATCTGTGTCCTGATAGGACACTGCAAAATGACATCAATCTGTTCTGATAGACACTGCAAATGGACATCAATCTGTGTCTGATAGGACACGGCAAATGGAGGGCAATCTGTGTCTGATAGGACACTGCAAATGGAGGTCAATCTGTGTTCTATAGGTCACTGCAAATTGACATCAATCTGTGTCTGATAGGACACTGCAAATGGAGGTCAATCTGTGTCTGATAGGACACTGCAAATGGACATCAATCTGTGTCTGATAGGACACTGCAAATGGACATCAATCTGTGTCTGATAGGACACTGCAAATGGAGGTCAATCTGTGTCTGATAGGACACTGCAAATGGAGTCAATCTGTGTCTGATAGACACTGCAAATGGAGTCAATCTGTGTCTGATAGGACACTGCAAATGGAGGTCATCTGTGTCTGATAGGACACTGCAAATGGAGTTCAATCTGTGTCTGATAGGACACTGCAAATGGACATCAATCTGTGTCTGATAGGACACTGCAAATGGAGGTCAATCTGTGTCCTATAGGACACTGCAAATGGAGGTCAATCTGTGTCCTATAGGACACTGCAATTGGACATCAATCTGTGTCTGATAGGACACTGCAAATGAGGTCAATCTGTGTCTGATAGGACACTTCAAATGGAGGTCAATCTGTGTCTGATAGGCACTGCAAAATGGAGGTCATTCTTTGTCTGATAGGACACTGCAAATAGACTTCAATCTGTGTCCGATAGGACACTGCAAATGGACATCAATCTGTGTCTGATAGGACACTGCAAATGGACATCAATCTGTGTCTGATAGGACACTGCAAATGGACATCAATCTGTGTCTGATAGGACACTGCAAATGGAGGTCAATCTGTGTCTGATAGGACACTGCAAATGACATCAATCTGTGACTGATACACTGCAAACGGAGGTCAATCTGTTTCTGATAGGACACTGCAAATGGAGTCAACTGTGTCTGATAGACACGCAAATGGACATCAATCTGTGTCTGATAGGACACTGCAAATGGAGTCAATCTGGTCTGATAGGACACTGCAAATGGACATCAATCTGTGTCTGATAGACACACTGCAATGGTCAATCGGTCTGATAACACTGCAAATGGAGTCAATCTGTGTCTGATAGGACACTGCAAATGGAGGTCAATCTGTGTCGATAGGACACTGCAAAATGAGTCAATCTGTGTCTGATAGGACACTGCAAATGTTCAATCTGTGTCTGATAGGACACTGCAAATGGACATCAATCTGTGTCTGATAGGACACTGCAAATGGACATCAATCTGTGTCTGATAGGACACTGCAAATGGACATCAAAATGTGTCTGATAGGACACTGAAAATGGACATCAATCTGTGTCTGATAGGACACTGCAAATGGACATCAATCTGTGTCTGATAGGACACTGCAAATGGAGGTCAAACTGTGTCTGTTTGGACACTGCAAATGAGGTCAATCTGTTCTTGGTAGGACACGGCAAATGGACATCAATCTGTGTCTGATAGGACACTACAAATGGAGGTCAATCTGTCTGTTTGGACACTGCAAATGGACATCAATCTGTGTCTGATAGGACACTGCAAATGGGCATCAATCTGTGTCTGATAGGACACTGCAAATGGACATCAATCTGTGTCTGATAGGACAGTGCAAATGGAGGTCAATCTGTGTCTGATAGGACACTGCAAATGGAGGTCAATCTGTGTCTGATAGGACACTGCAAATGAGGTCAATCTGTGTCTGATAGGACACTGCAAATGGACATCAATCTGTGTCTGATAGGACACTGCAAATGGACATCAATCTGTGTCTGATAGGACACTGCAAATGGACATCAATCTGTGTCTGATAGGACACTGCAAATGGAGGTCAATCTGTGTCTGATAGGACACTGCAAATGGACATCAATCTGTGTCTGATAGGACACTGCAAATGGAGGTCAATCTGTGTCTGATAGGACACTGCAAATGGAGGTCAATCTGTGACTGATAGGACACTGCAAATGGACGTCAATCTGTGTCTGATAGGACACTGCAAATGGACATCAATCTGTGTCTGATAGGACACTGCAAATGGAGTTCAATCTGTGTCTGATAGGACACTGCAAATGGACATCAATCTGTGACTGATAGGACACTGCAAATGGACATCAATCTGTGTCTGATAGGACACTGCAAATGGACATCAATCTGTGTCTGATAGGACACTGCAAATGGAGGTCAATCTGTGTCTGATAGGACACTGCAAATGGAGGTCAATCTGTGTCTGATAGGACACTGCAAATGAGGTCAATCTGTGTCTGATAGGACACTGCAAATGGAGGTCAATCTGTGTCTGATAGGACACTGCAAATGGCGGTCATTCTGTGTCTGATAGGAAACTGCAAATGGACATCAATCTGTGTCTGATAGGACACTGCAAATGGAGTCAATCTGTGTCTGATAGGACACTGCAAATGGAGTCAACTGTGTCTGATAGACACTGCAAATGGACATCAATCTGTGTCTGATAGGACACTGCAAAATGGAGGTCAATCTGTGTCTGATAGGACACTGCAAATGACAGCCATCTGTGTCTGATAGGACACTGCTAATGGACGTCATTCTGTGTCCTGATAGGACACTTGCAAATGACGTCAATCTGTGTCTGATAGGACACTGCAAATGGACATCATCTGTGACTGATAGGACACTGCAAATGGACATCAATCTGTGGTCTGATAGGACACTGCAAATGACATCAATCTGTGTCTGATAGGACACTGCAAATGGAGGTCAATCTGTGTCTGATAGGACACTGCAAATGGACGTCAATCTGTGTCTGATAGGACACTGCATGGACATCAATCTTGTCTGATAGGACACTGCAAATGGACGTCCAATCTGTGTCAGATAGGACACTGCCAAATGGCCTCAATCTGTGTCTGATAGGACACTGCAAATGACATCAATCTGTGTCTGATAGGACACTGCAAATGGACTCATTCTGTGACTGAATAGGACACTGCAAATGGAGGCCAATCTGTATCTGATAGGACACAGCAATTGGAGTTCAATCTGTGTCTGATGGGACACTGCCAATGGAGGTCAATCTGTGTCTAATAGGACACTGCAAATGGACATCAATCTGTGTCTGATAAGACACTGAAAATGGACATCTGTGTCTGATAGGACACTGCAAATGGATGTCAATCTGTGTCTGATAGGACACTGCAAATGGACATCAATCTGTGTCTGATAGGACACTGCAAATGGACATCAATCGGTTTCTGATAGGACACTGCAAATGGAGGTCAATCTGTGTCTGATAGGACACTGCAAATGGACGTCAATCTGTGTCTGATAGGACACTGCAAATGGACATCAATCTGTGTCTGACAGGACACTGCAAATGGAGGTCAATCTGTGTCTGGTAGGACACTGCAAATGGAGGTCAATCTGTATCTGATAGGACACTGCAATTGGACACCAATCTGTGTCTGATAGGACACTGCAAATGGAGGTCAATCTGTGTCTGATAGGACACTGCAAATGCACATCAATCTGTGTCTGATAGGACACTGCAAATGGAGGTCAATCTGTGTCTGATAGGACACTGCAAATGGACATCAATCTGTGTCTGATAGGACACTGCAAATGGAGGTCAATCTGTGTCTGATAGGACACTGCAAATGGACATCAATCTGTGTCTGATAGGACACTGCAAATGGACATCAATCTGTGTCTGATAGGACACTGCAAATCGACATCAATCTGTGTCCGATAGGACACTGCAAATGGACATCAATCTGTGGCTGATATGGCACTGCAAATGGGCATCAATCTGTGTCTGATAGGACACTGCAAATGGACATCAATCTGTGTCTGATAGGACACTGCAAATGGAGATCAATCTGTGTCTGATAGGACACTGCAAATGGACATCAATCTGTGTCTGATAGGACACTGCAAATGGAGGTCAATCTGTGTCTGATAGGACACTGCAAATGGAGGTCAATCTGTGTCTGATAGGACACTGCAAATGGAGGTCAATCTGTGTCTGATAGGACACTGCAAATGGAGGTCAATCTGTGTCTGATAGAACACTGCAAATGGACGTCAATCTGTGTCTGATAGGACACTGCAAATGGACATCAATCTGTGTCTGATAGGACACTGCCAATGGAGGTCAATCTGTGTCTGATAGGACACTGCAAATGAACATCAATCTGTGTCTGATAGGACACTGCAAATGGACATCAATCTGTGTCTGATAGGACAATGCAAATGGACATCAATCTGTGTCTGATAGGACACTGCAAATGGAGGTCAATCTGTGTCTGATAGGACACTGCAAATGGACATCAATCTGTGTCTGATAGGACACTGCAAATGGACATCAATCTGTGTCCGATAGGACACTGCAAATGGACATCAATCTGTGTCCGATAGGACACTGCAAATGGACATCAACTGTGTCTGATAGGATACTGCAAATGGACATCAATCTGTGACTGATAGGAAACTGCAAATGGACATCAATCTGTGTCTGATAGGACACTGCAAATGGACATCAATCTGTGTCTGATAGGACACTGCAAATGGACATCAATCTGTGTCTGATAGGACACTGCAAATGGAGTCAATCTGTGTCTGATAGGAGACTGCAAATCGAGGTCACTCTGTGTCTGATAGGACACTGCAAATAGAGGTCAATCTGTCTGATAGGACACTGCAAATGGACATCAATCTGTGTCTGATAGGACACTGCAAATGTAGCTCAATCGGTGTCTGTTAGGACACTGCAAATGCACATCAATCTTTGTCTGATAGGACACTGCAAATGGTGGTCAATCTGTGTCAGATAGGACACTGCAAATGGAGTCAATCTGTGTCTGATAGGACACTGCAAATGGAGGTCAATCTGTGTCTGATAGGACACTGCAAATGGACATCAATCTGTGTCTGATAGGACACTGCAAATGGAGGTCAATCTGTGTCTGATAGGACACTGCAAATGGTAGTCAATCTGTGTCTGATAGGACACTGCAAATGGACATCAATCTGTGTCTGATAGGACACTGCAAATGGACATCAATCTGTGTCTGATAGGACACTGCAAATGGAGGTCAATCTGTGTCTGATAGGACACTGCAAATGGACGGTCAATCTGTGTCTGATAGGACACTGCAAATGGACAGTCAATCTGTGTCTGATAGGACACTGCAAATGGACGTCAATCTGTGTCTGATAGGACACTGCAAATGGAGGTCAATCTGTGTCTGATAGGACACTGCAAATGGACATCAATCTGTGTCTGATAGGACACTGCAAATGGACAGTCAATCTGTGTCTGATAGGACACTGCAAATGGAAGTCAATCTGTGTCTGATAGGACACTGCAAATGGACATCAATCTGTGTCTGATAGGACACTGCAAATGGACGTCAATCTGTGTCTGATAGGACACTGCAAATGGAGGTCAATCTGTGTCTGATAGGACACTGCAAATGGAGGTCAATCTGTGTCTGATAGGACACTGCAAATGGACGTCAATCTGTGTCTGATAGGACAATGCAAATGGACATCAATCTGTGTCTGATAGGACACTGCAAATGGACAGTCAATCTGTGTCTGATAGGACACTGCAAATGGAGGTCAATCTGTGTCTGATAGGACACTGCAAATGGACGTCAATCTGTGTCTGATAGGACACTGCAAATGGAGGTCAATCTGTGTCTGATAGGACACTGCAAATGGAGGTCAATCTGTGTCTGATAGGACACTGCAAATGGAGGTCAATCTGTGTCTGATAGGACACTGCAAATGGACATCAATCTGTGTCTGATAGGACACTGCAAATGGAGGTCAATCTGTGACTGATAGGACACTGCAAATGGAGGTCAATCTGTGTCTGATAGGACACTGCAAATGCAGGTCAATCTGTGTCTGATAGGACACTGCAAATGGAGGTCAATCTGTGTCTGATAGGACACTGCAAATGGAGGTCAATCTGTGTCTGATAGGACACTGCAAATGGAGTCAATCTGTGTCTGATAGGACACTGCAAATGGACATCAATCTGTGTCTATAGGACACTGCAAATGGACAGTCAATCTGTGTCTGATAGGACACTGCAAATGGACATCAATCTGTGTCTGATAGGACACTGCAAATGACATCAAGCTGTGTCTGATAGGACACTGCAAATGACATCAATCTGTGTCTGATAGGACACTGCAAATGGACATCAATCTGTGTCTGATAGGACACTGCAAATGGACATCAATCTGTTTCTGATAGGACACTGCAAATGGCAGTCAATCTGTGTCTGATAGGACACTGCAAATGGAGCTCAATCTGTGTCTGATAGGACACTGCAAATGGAGGTCAATCTGTGTCTGATAGGACACTGCAAATGGAGGTCAATCTGTGTCTGATAGGACACTGCAAATGGACATCAATCTGTGTCTGATAGGACACTGCAAATGGAGGTCAATCCGTTTCTGATAGGACACTGCAAATAGAGCTCAATCTGTGACTGATAGGACACTGCAAATGGAGGTCAATCTGTGTCTGATAGGACACTGCAAATGGCGGTCAATCTGTGTCTGATAGGACACTGCAAATGGACATCAATCTGTGTCTGATAGGACACTGCAAATGGACATCAATCTGTGTCTGATAGGACACTGCAAATGGACCTCAATCTGTGTCTGATAGGACACTGCAAATGGACATCAATCTGTGTCTGATAGGACACTGCAAATGGAGGTCAATCTGTGTCTGATAGGACACTGCAAATGGACGTCAATCTGTGTCTGATAGGACACTGCAAATGGAGGTCAATCTGTGTCTGATAGGACACTGCAAATGGACATCAATCTGTGTCTGATAGGACACTGCAAATTGAGGTCAATCTGTGTCTGATAGGACACTGCAAATGGACATCAATCTGTGTCTGATAGGACACTGCAAATGAGGTCAATCTGTGTCTGATAGGACACTTCAAATGGGCATCAATCTGTGTCTGATAGGACACTGCAAATGGACATCAATCTGTGTCTGATAGGACACTGCAAATGGAGGTCAATCTGTGTCCTATAGGACACTGCAAATGGACATCAATCTGTGTCTGATAGGACACTGCAAATGGACATCAATCTGTGTCTGATAGGACACTGCAAATGGACATCAATCTGTGTCTGATAGGACACTGCAAATGGACGTCAATCTGTGTCTGATAGGACACTGCAAATGGAGGTCAATCTGTGTCCTATAGGACACTGCAAATGGACATCAATCTGTGTCTGATAGGACACTGCAAATGGAGGTCAATCTGTGTCTGATAGGACACTGCAAATGGACATCAATCTGTGTCTGATAGGACACTGCAAATGGACGTCAATCTGTGTCTGATAGGACACTGCAAATGGACATCAATCTGTGTCTGATAGGACACTGCAAATGGACATCAATCTGTGTCTGATAGGACACTGCAAATGGACGTCAATCTGTGTCTGATAGGACACTGCAAATGGAGGTCAATCTGTGTCTGATAGGACACTGCAAATGGAGGTCAATCTGTGTCTGATAGGACACTGCAAATGGAGGTCAATCTGTGTCTGATAGGACACTGCAAATGGACATCAATCTGTGTCTGATAGGACACTGCAAATGGACGTCAATCTGTGTCTGATAGGACACTGCAAATGGACATCAATCTGTGTCTGATAGGACACTGCAAATGGACGTCAATCTGTGTCTGATAGGACACTGCAAATGGACATCAATCTGTGTCTGATAGGACACTGCAAATGGAGGTCAATCTGTGTCTGATAGGACACTGCAAATGGAGGTCAATCTGTGTCTGATAGGACACTGCAAATGGACGTCAATCTGTGTCTGATAGGACACTGCAAATGGAGGTCAATCTGTGTCTGAATGGACACTGCAAATGGAGGTCAATCTGTGTCTGATAGGACAATGCAAATGGAGGTCAATCTGTGTCTGATAGGACACTGCAAATGGAGGTCAATCTGTGTCTGATAGGACACTGCAAATGGACGGCAATCTGTGTCTGATAGGACACTGCAAATGGACATCAATCTGTGACATATAGGACACTGCAAATGGATATCAATCTGTGTCTGATAGGATACTGCAAATAGAGGTCAATCTGTGTCTGATAGGACACTGCAAATGGACATCAATCTGTGTCTGATAGGACACTGCAAATAGAGGTCAATCTGTGACTGATAGGACACTGCATTTGGACGTCAATATGTGTCTGATAGGACACTGCAAATGGACATCAATCTGTGTCTGATAGGACACTGCAAATGGACATCAATCTGTGTCTGATAGGACACTGCAAATGGACATCAATCTGTGTCTGATAGGACACTGCAAATGGACAGTCAATCTGTGTCTGATAGGACACTGCAAATGGACATCAATCTGTGTCTGATAGGACACTGCAAATGGACAGTCAATCTGTGTCTGATAGGACACTGCAAATGGAGGTCAATCTGTGTCTGATAGGACACTGCAAATGGACATCAATCTGTGTCTGATAGGACACTGCAAATGGACATCAATCTGTGTCTGATAGGACACTGCAAATGGACATCAATCTGTGTCTGATAGGACACTGCAAATGGACATCAATCTGTGTCTGATAGGACACTGCAAATGGAGGTCAATCTGTGTCTGATAGGACACTGCAAATGGAGGTCAATCTGTGTCTGATAGGACACTGCAAATGGACGTCAATCTGTGTCTGATAGAACACTGCAAATGGAGGTCAATCTGTTTCTGATAGGACACTTCAAATGGGCATCAATCTGTGTCTGATAGGACACTGCAAATGGAGTCAATCTGTGTCTGATAGGACACTGCAAATGGACATCAATCTGTGTCTGATAGGACACTGCAAATGGACGGTCAATCTGTGTCTGATAGGACACTGCAAATGGACATCAATCTGTGTCTGATAGGACACTGCAAATGGAGGTCAATCTGTGTCTGATAGGACACTGCAAATGGACAGTCAATCTGTGTCTGATAGGACACTGCAAATGGAGGTCAATCTGTGTCTGATAGGACACTGCAAATGGAGATCAATCTGTGTCTGATAGGACACTGCAAATGGAGATCAATCTGTGTCTGATAGGACACTGCAAATGGACATCAATCTGTGTCTGATAGGACACTGCAAATGGAGGTCAATCTGTGTCTGATAGGACACTGCAAATGGAGTCAATCTGTGTCTGATAGGACACTGCAAATGGAGGTCAATCTGTGTCTGATAGGACACTGCAAATGGAGGTCAATCTGTGTCTGATAGGACACTGCAAATGGACATCAATCTGTGTCTGATAGGACACTGCAAATGGAGGTCAATCTGTGTCTGATAGGACACTGCAAATGGACATCAATCTGTGTCTGATAGTACACTGCAAATGGAGATCAATCTGTGTCTGATAGGACACTGCAAATGGAGGTCAATCTGTTTCTGATAGGACACTTCAAATGGGCATCAATCTGTGTCTGATAGGACACTGCAAATGGACATCAATCTGTGTCTGATAGGACACTGCAAATGGAGGTCAATCTGTGTCTGATAGGACACTGCAAATGGACAGTCAATCTGTGTCTGATAGGACACTGCAAATGGACGTCAATCTGTGTCTGATAGGACACTGCAAATGGAGGTCAATCTGTGTCTGATAGGACACTGCAAATGGAGGTCAATCTGTGTCTGATAGGACACTGCAAATGGACAGTCAATCTGTGTCTGATAGGACACTGCAAATGGAGGTCAATCTGTGTCTGATAGGACACTGCAAATGGACATCAATCTGTGTCTGATAGGACACTGCAAATGGACATCAATCTGTGTCTGATAGGACACTGCAAATGGAGGTCAATCTGTGTCTGATAGGACACTGCAAATGGACATCAATCTGTGTCTGATAGGACACTGCAAATGGAGGTCAATCTGTGTCTGATAGGACACTGCAAATGGACATCAATCTGTGTCTGATAGGACACTGCAAATGGAGGTCAATCTGTGTCTGATAGGACACTGCAAATGGACATCAATCTGTGTCTGATAGGACACTGCAAATGGAGGTCAATCTGTGACTGATAGGACACTGCAAATGGACATCAATCTGTGTCTGATAGGACACTGCAAATGGACATCAATCTGTGTCTGATAGGACACTGCAAATGGACATCAATCTGTGTCTGATAGGACACTGCCAATCGAGGTCAATCTGTGTCTGATAGGACACTGCAAATGGAGTTCAATCTGTGTCTGATAGGACACTGCAAATGGACATCAATCTGTGTCTGATAGGACACTGCAAATGGAGGTCAATCTGTGTCTGATAGGACACTGCAAATGGAGGTCAATCTGTGTCTGATAGGACACTGCAATTGGAGGGTCAATCTGTGTCTGATAGGACACTGCAAATGGACAGTCAATCTGTGTCTGATAGGACACTGCAAATGGACATCAATCTGTGTCTGATAGGACACTGCAAATGGACATCAATCTGTGTCTGATAGGACACTGCAAATGGACATCAATCTGTGTCTGATAGGACACTGCAAATGGAGCATCAATCTGTGTCTGATAGGACACTGCAAATGGAGTCAATCTGTGTCTGATAGGACACTGCAAATGGACGTCAATCTGTGTCTGATAGGACACTGCAAATGGACATCAATCTGTGTCTGATAGGACACTGCAAATGGACATCAATCTGTGTCTGATAGGACACTGCAAATGGACATCAATCTGTGTCTGATAGGACACTGCAAATGGACGTCAATCTGTGTCAGATAGGACACTGCAAATGGAGGTCAATCTGTGTCTGATAGGACACTGCAAATGGACATCAATCTGTGTCTGATAGGACACTGCAAATGGACGTCAATCTGTGTCTGATAGGACACTGCAAATGGACATCAATCTGTGTCTGATAGGACACTGCAAATGGACATCAATCTGTGTCTGATAGGACACTGCAAATGGAGGTCAATCTGTGTCTGATAGGACACTGCAAATGGACATCAATCTGTGTCTGATAGGACACTGCAAATGGACATCAATCTGTGTCTGATAGGACACTGCAAATGGAGGTCAATCTGTGTCTGATAGGACACTGCAAATGGAGGTCAATCTGTGTCTGATAGGACACTGCAAATGGACGTCAATCTGTGTCTGATAGGACACTGCAAATGGACATCAATCTGTGTCTGATAGGACACTGCAAATGGAGGTCAATCTGTGTCTGATAGGACACTGCAAATGGACGTCAATCTGTGTCTGATAGGACACTGCAAATGGAGGTCAATCTGTGTCTGATAGGACACTGCAAATGGACATCAATCTGTGTCTGATAGGACACTGCAAATGGAGATCAATCTGTGTCTGATAGGACACTGCAAATGGACATCAATCTGTGTCTGATAGGACACTGCAAATGGAGGTCAATCTGTGTCTGATAGGACACTGCAAATGGACATCAATCTGTGTCTGATAGGACACTGCAAATGGAGGTCAATCTGTGTCTGATAGGACACTGCAAATGGACAGTCAATCTGTGTCTGATAGGACACTGCAAATGGAGGCTCAATCTGTGTCTGATAGGACACTGCAAATGGACATCAATCTGTGTCTGATAGGACACTGCAAATGGAGGTCAATCTGTGTCTGATAGGACACTGCAAATGGACGTCAATCTGTGTCTGATAGGACACTGCAAATGGAGGTCAATCTGTGTCTGATAGGACACTGCAAATGGAGCATCAATCTGTGTCTGATAGGACACTGCAAATGGACATCAATCTGTGTCTGATAGGACACTGCAAATGGACAGTCAATCTGTGTCTGATAGGACACTGCAAATGGACAGTCAATCTGTGTCTGATAGGACACTGCAAATGGAGTCAATCTGTGTCTGATAGGACACTGCAAATGGACATCAATCTGTGTCTGATAGGACACTGCAAATGGACGTCAATCTGTGTCTGATAGGACACTGCAAATGGAGGTCAATCTGTGTCTGATAGGACACTGCAAATGGACGTCAATCTGTGTCTGATAGGACACTGCAAATGGACATCAATCTGTGTCTGATAGGACACTGCAAATGGACATCAATCTGTGTCTGATAGGACACTGCAAATGAGGTCAATCTGTGTCTGATAGGACACTGCAAATGGACGTCAATCTGTGACTGATAGGACACTGCAAATGGAGGTCAATCTGTGTCTGATAGGACACTGCAAATGGAGGTCAATCTGTGTCTGATAGGACACTGCAAATGGAGGTCAATCTGTGTCTGATAGGACACTGCAAATGGACGTCAATCTGTGTCTGATAGGACACTGCAAATGGAGGTCAATCTGTGTCTGATAGGACACTGCAAATGGACATCAATCTGTGTCTGATAGGACACTGCAAATGGACATCAATCTGTGTCTGATAGGACACTGCAAATGGAGGTCAATCTGTGTCTGATAGGACACTGCAAATGGACATCAATCTGTGTCTGATAGGACACTGCAAATGGAGGTCATTCTGTGTCTGATAGGACACTGCAAATGGAGGTCAATCTGTGTCTGATAGGACACTGCAAATGGACATCAATCTGTGTCTGATAGGACACTGCAAATGGAGGTCAATCTGTGTCTGATATGACACTGCAAATGGACTCAATCTGTGTCAGATAGGGACACTGCAAATGGAGGTCAATCTGTGTCTGATAGGACACTGCAAATGGACAGTCAATCTGTGTCTGATAGGACACTGCAAATGGACGTCAATCTGTGTCTGATAGGACACTGCAAATGGACAGTCAATCTGTGTCTGATAGGACACTGCAAATGGAAGTCAATCTGTGTCTGATAGGACACTGCAAATGGACAGTCAATCTGTGTCTGATAGGACACTGCAAATGGACATCAATCTGTGTCTGATAGGACACTGCAAATGGACATCAATCTGTGTCTGATAGGACACTGCAAATGGACATCAATCTGTGTCTGATAGGACACTGCAAATGGACATCAATCTGTGTCTGATAGGACACTGCAAATGGACGTCAATCTGTGTCTGATAGGACACTGCAAATGGAGGTCAATCTGTGTCTGATAGGACACTGCAAATGGAGGTCAATCTGTGTCTGATAGGACACTGCAAATGGACATCAATCTGTGTCTGATAGGACACTGCAAATGGAGGTCAATCTGTGTCTGATAGGACACTGCAAATGGACATCAATCTGTGTCTGATAGGACACTGCAAATGGACATCAATCTGTGTCTGATAGGACACTGCAAATGGACATCAATCTGTGTCTGATAGGACACTGCAAATGGAGGTCAATCTGTGTCTGATAGGACACTGCAAATGGAGGTCAATCTGTGTCTGATAGGACACTGCAAATGGAGGTCAATCTGTGTCTGATAGGACACTGCAAATGGAGGTCAATCTGTGTCTGATAGGACACTACAAATGGAGGTCAATCTGTGTCTGTTTGGACACTGCAAATGGACATCAATCCGTGTCTGATATGGCACTGCAAATGGAGGTCAATCTGTGTCTGATAGGACACTGCAAATGGACATCAATCTGTGGCTGATAGGACACTGCAAATGGAGCATCAATCTGTGTCTGATAGGATACTGCAAATGGAGGTCAATCTGTGTCTGATAGGACACTGCAAATGGAGTGCAATCTGTGTCTGATAGGACACTGCAAATGGAGGTCAATCTGTGTCTGATAGGACACTGCAAATGGACGTCAATCTGTGTCTGATAGGACACTGCAAATGGACATCAATCTGTGTCTGATAGGACACTGCAAATGGACATCAATCTGTGTCTGATAGGACACTGCAAATGGACATCAATCTGTGTCTGATAGGACACTGCAAATGGAGGTCAATCTGTGTCTGATAGGACACTGCAAATGGACATCAATCTGTGTCTGATAGGACACTGCAAATGGAGGTCAATCTGTGTCTGATAGGACACTGCAAATGGAGGTCAATCTGTGTCTGATAGGACACTGCAAATGGAGGTCAATCTGTGTCTGATAGGACACTGCAAATGGACATCAATCTGTGTCTGATAGGACACTGCAAATGGACTTCAATCTGTGTCTGATAGGACACTGCAAATGGAGGTCAATCTGTGTCTGATAGGACACTGCAAATGGAGGTCAATCTGTGTCTGATAGGACACTGCAAATGGAGGTCAATCTGTGTCTGATAGGACACTGCAATTGGAGGTCAATCTGTGTCTGATAGGACACTGCAAATGGACATCAATCTGTGTCTGATAGGACACTGCAAATGGACATCAATCTGTGTCTGATAGGACACTGCAAATGGACGTCAATCTGTGTCTGATAGGACACTGCAAATGGACATCAATCTGTGTCTGATAGGACACTGCAAATGGAGGTCAATCTGTGTCTGATAGGACACTGCAAATGGAGGTCAATCTGTGTCTGATAGGACACTGAAAATGGACATCAATCTGTGTCTGATAGGACACTGAAAATGGACATCAATCTGTGTCTGATAGGACACTGCAAATGGAGGTCAATCTGTGTCTGATAGGACACTGCAAATGGACATCAATCTGTGTCTGATAGGACACTGCAAATGGACGTCAATCTGTGTCTGATAGGACACTGCAAATGGACGTCAATCTGTGTCTGATAGGACACTGCAAATGGAGGTCAATCTGTGTCTGATAGGACACTGCAAATGGACGTCAATCTGTGTCTGATAGGACACTGCAAATGGACATCAATCTGTGTCTGATAGGACACTGCAAATGGAGGTCAATCTGTGTCTGATAGGACACTGCAAATGGACATCAATCTGTGTCTGATAGGACACTGCAAATGGAGGTCAATCTGTGTCTGATAGGACACTGGAAATGGAGGGTCAATCTGTGGTCTGATAGGACACTGCAAATGGAGGTCAATCTGTGTCCTATAGGACACTGCAAATGGACATCAATCTGTGTCTGATAGGACACTGCAAATGGAGGTCAATCTGTGTCTGATAGGACACTGCAAATGGACATCAATCTGTGTCTGATAGGACACTGCAAATGGAGTCAATCTGTGTCTGATAGGACACTGCAAATGGAGCTCAATCTGTGTCTGATAGGACACTGCAAATGGACATCAATCTGTGTCTGATAGGACACTGCAAATGGAGGTCAATCTGTGTCTGATAGGACACTGCAAATGGAGGTCAATCTGTGTCTGATAGGACACTGCAAATGGACATCAATCTGTGTCTGATAGGACACTGCAAATGGACATCAATCTGTGTCTGATAGGACACTGCAAATGGAGGTCAATCTGTGTCTGATAGGACACTGCAAATGGAGGTCAATCTGTGTCTGATAGGACACTGAAAATGGACATCAATCTGTGTCAGATAGGACACTGCAAATGGAGGTCAATCTGTGTCTGATAGGACACTGCAAATGGAGGTCAATCTGTGTCTGATAGGACACTGCAAATGGACATCAATCTGTGTCTGATAGGACACTGCAAATGGAGGGCAATCTGTGTCTGATGGGACACTGCCAATGGAGGTCAATCTGTGTCTAATAGAACACTACAAATGGAGGTCAATCTGTGTCTGATAGGACACTGCAAAAGGACATCAATCGGTGACTGATAGGAGAATGCAAATGGACGTCAATCTGTGTCTGATAGGACACTGCAAATGGACGTCAATCTGTGTCTGATAGGACACTGCAAATGGAGGTCAATCTGTGTCTGATAGGACACTGCAAATGGACATCAATCTGTGTCTGATAGGACACTGCAAATGGACATCAATCTGTGTCTGATAGGACACTGCAAATGGAGTTCAATCTGTGTCTGATAGGACACTGCAAATGGACATCAATCTGTGTCTGATAGGACACTGCAAATGGAGGTCAATCTGTGTCTGATAGGACACTGCAAATGGACATCAATCTGTGTCTGATAGGACACTGCAAATGGAGGTCAATCTGTGTCTGATAGGACACTGCAAATGGACATCAATCTGTGTCTGATAGGACACTGCAAATGGACATCAATCTGTGTCTGATAGGACACTGCAAATGGACATCAATCTGTGTCTGATAGGACACTGCAAATGGAGGTCAATCTGTGACTGATAGGACACTGCAAATGGACGTCAATCTGTGTCTGATAGGACACTGCAAATGGAGGTCAATCTGTGTCTGATAGGACACTGCAAATGGACGGTCAATCTGTGTCTGATAGGACACTGCAAATGGACATCAATCTGTGTCTGATAGGACACTGCAAATGCAGGTCAATCTGTGTCTGATAGGACACTGCAAATGGACATCAATCTGTGTCTGATAGGACACTGCAAATGGAGGTCAATCTGTGTCTGATAGGACACTGCAAATGGACGTCAATCTGTGTCTGATAGGACACTGCAAATGGACATCAATCTGTGTCTGATAGGACACTGCAAATGGAGGTCAATCTGTGTCTGATAGGACACTGCAAATGGACGTCAATCTGTGTCTGATAGGACACTGCAAATGGAGGTCAATCTGTGTCTGATAGGACACTGCAAATGGAGGTCAATCTGTGTCTGATAGGACACTGCAAATGGACGTCAATCTGTGTCTGATAGGACACTGCAAATGGACGTCAATCTGTGTCTGATAGGACACTGCAAATGGAGGTCAATCTGTGTCTGATAGGACACTGCAAATGGACGTCAATCTGTGTCTGATAGGACACTGCAAATGGACATCAATCTGTGTCTGATAGGACACTGCAAATGGAGGTCAATCTGTGTCTGATAGGACACTGCAAATGGACGTCAATCTGTGTCCGATAGGACACTGCAAATGGAGGTCAATCTGTGTCTGATAGGACACTGCAAATGGACATCAATCTGTGACTGATAGGACACTGCAAATGGACATCAATCTGTGTCTGATAGGACACTGCAAATGGACATCAATCTGTGTCTGATAGGACACTGCAAATGGACATCAATCTGTGTCTGATAGGACACTGCAAATGGACATCAATCTGTGTCTGATAGGACACTGCAAATGGACATCAATCTGTGTCTGATAGGACACTGCAAATGGAGATCAATCTGTGTCTGATAGGACACTGCAAATGGAGGTCAATCTGTGTCTGATAGGACACTGCAAATGGACATCAATCTGTGTCTGATAGGACACTGCAAATGGACATCAATCTGTGTCTGATAGGACACTGCAAATGGAGGTCAATCTGTGTCTGATAGGACACTGCAAATGGAGGTCAATCTGTGTCTGATAGGACACTGCAAATGGACGGCAATCTGTGTCTGATAGGACACTGCAAATGGAGCTCAATCTGTGTCTGATAGGACACTGCAAATGGACATCAATCTGTGTCTGATAGGACACTGCAAATGGACATCAATCTGTGTCTGATAGGACACTGCAAATGGACATCAATCTGTGTCTGATAGGACACTGCAAATGGACAGTCAATCTGTGTCTGATAGGACACTGCAAATGGACAGTCAATCTGTGTCTGATAGGACACTGCAAATGGAGGTCAATCTGTGTCTGATAGGACACTGCAAATGGACATCAATCTGTGTCTGATAGGACACTGCAAATGGACATCAATCTGTGTCTGATAGGACACTGCAAATGGACATCAATCTGTGTCTGATAGGACACTGCAAATGGACATCAATCTGTGTCTGATAGGACACTGCAAATGGAGGTCAATCTGTGTCTGATAGGACACTGCAAATGGAGGTCAATCTGTGTCTGATAGGACACTGCAAATGGACGTCAATCTGTGTCTGATAGGATAATGCAAATGGACATCAATCTGTGTCTGATAGGACACTGCAAATGGAGATCAATCTGTGTCTGATAGGACACTGCAAATGGACATCAATCTGTGTCTGATAGGACACTGCAAATGGAGGTCAATCTGTGTCTGATAGGACACTGCAAATGGAGGTCAATCTGTGTCTGATAGGACACTGCAAATGGACGTCAATCTGTGTCTGATAGGACACTGCAAATGGAGGTCAATCTGTGTCTGATAGGACACTGCAAATGGAGGTCAATCTGTGTCTGATAGGACACTGCAAATGGACGTCAATCTGTGTCTGATAGGACACTGCAAATGGAGTGCAATCTGTGTCTGATAGGACACTGCAAATGGAGGTCAATCTGTGTCTGATAGGACACTGCAAATGGACGGCAATCTGTGTCTGATAGGACACTGCAAATGGACATCAATCTGTGTCTGATAGGACACTGCAAATGGACGTCAATCTGTGTCTGATAGGACACTGCAAATGGACATCAATCTGTGTCTGATAGGACACTGCAAATGGAGGTCAATCTGTGTCTGATAGGACACTGCAAATGGACATCAATCTGTGTCTGATAGGACACTGCAAATGGACGTCAATCTGTGTCTGATAGGACACTGCAAATGGAGGTCAATCTGTGTCTGATAGGACACTGCAAATGGAGGTCAATCTGTGTCTGATAGGACACTGCAAATGGACAGGTCAATCTGTGTCTGATAGGACACTGCAAATGGAGGTCAATCTGTGTCTGATAGGACACTGCAAATGGACATCAATCTGTGTCTGATAGGACACTGCAAATGGACATCAATCTGTGTCTGATAGGACACTGCAAATGGCCATCAATCTGTTTCTGATAGGACACTGCAAATGGACATCAATCTGTGTCTGATAGGACACTGCAAATGGACATCAATCTGTGTCTGATAGGACACTGCAAATGGACATCAATCTGTGTCTGATAGGACACTGCAAATGGAGGTCAATCTGTGTCTGATAGGACACTGCAAATGGACATCAATCTGTGTCTGATAGGACACTGCAAATGGACAGTCAATCCGTGTCTGATAGGACACTGCAAATGGAGGTCAATCTGTGTCTGATAGGACACTGCAAATGGACATCAATCTGTGTCTGATAGGACACTGCAAATGGACATCAATCTGTGTCTGATAGGACACTGCAAATGGAGGTCAATCTGTGTCTGATAGGACACTGCAAATGGAGGTCAATCTGTGTCTGATAGGACACTGCAAATGGAGGTCAATCTGTGTCTGATAGGACACTGCAAATGGAGGTCAATCTGTGTCTGATAGGACACTGCAAATGGACATCAATCTGTGTCTGATAGGACACTGCAAATGGACGTCAATCTGTGTCTGATAGGACACTGCAAATGGAGTCAATCTGTGTCTGATAGGACACTGCAAATGGACATCAATCTGTGTCTGATAGGACACTGCAAATGGACATCAATCTGTGTCTGATAGGACACTGCAAATGGACATCAATCTGTGTCTGATAGGACACTGCAAATGGACATCAATCTGTGTCTGATAGGACACTGCAAATGGACATCAATCTGTGTCTGATAGGACACTGCAAATGGACGTCAATCTGTGTCTGATAGGACACTGCAAATGGACATCAATCTGTGTCTGATAGGACACTGCAAATGGACGTCAATCTGTGTCTGATAGGACACTGCAAATGGACATCAATCTGTGTCTGATAGGACACTGCAAATGGAGGTCAATCTGTGTCTGATAGGACACTGCAAATGGACATCAATCTGTGTCTGATAGGACACTGCAAATGGAGGTCAATCTGTGTCTGATAGGACACTGCAAATGGAAGGTCAATCTGTGTCTGATAGGACACTGCAAATGGAGGTCAATCTGTGTCTGATAGGACACTGCAAATGGACAGTCAATCTGTGTCTGATAGGACACTGCAAATGGAGGTCAATCTGTGTCTGATAGGACACTGCAAATGGACGTCAATCTGTGTCTGATAGGACACTGCAAATGGAGCATCAATCTGTGTCTGATAGGACACTGCAAATGGACATCAATCTGTGTCTGATAGGACACTGCAAATGGACGGTCAATCTGTGTCTGATAGGACACTGCAAATGGACAGTCAATCTGTGTCTGATAGGACACTGCAAATGGAGGTCAATCTGTGTCTGATAGGACACTGCAAATGGAGATCAATCTGTGTCTGATAGGACACTGCAAATGGACATCAATCTGTGTCTGATAGGACACTGCAAATGGAGGTCAATGTGTGTCTGATAGGACACTGCAAATGCACATCAATCTGTGTCTGATAGGACACTGCAAATGGAGGTCAATCTGTGTCTGATAGGACACTGCAAATGGAGGTCAATCTGTGTCTGATAGGACACTGCAAATGGAGGTCAATCTGTGTCTGATAGGACACTGCAAATGGACATCAATCTGTGTCTGATAGGACACTGCAAATGGAGGTCAATCTGTGTCTGATAGGACACTGCAAATGGACGTCAATCTGTGTCTGATAGGACACTGCAAATGGAGGTCAATCTGTGTCTGATAGGACACTGCAAATGGACATCAATCTGTGTCTGATAGGACACTGCAAATGGAGGTCAATCTGTGTCTGATAGGACACTGCAAATGGACAGTCAATCTGTGTCTGATAGGACACTGCAAATGGAGTCAATCTGTGTCTGATAGGACACTGCAAATGGAGTCAATCTGTGTCTGATAGGACACTGCAAATGGACGTCAATCTGTGTCTGATAGGACACTGCAAATGGACGTCAATCTGTGTCTGATAGGACACTGCAAATGGAGTCAATCTGTGTCTGATAGGACACTGCAAATGGAGGTCAATCTGTGTCTGATAGGACACTGCAAATGGACATCAATCTGTGTCTGATAGGACACTGCAAATGGACATCAATCTGTGTCTGATAGGACACTGCAAATGGACTTCAATCTGTGTCTGATAGGACACTGCAAATGGACATCAATCTGTGTCTGATAGGACACTGCAAATGGAGGTCAATCTGTGTCAGATAGGACACTGCAAATGGACGTCAATCTGTGTCTGATAGGACACTGCAAATGGACGTCAATCTGTGTCTGATAGGACACTGCAAATGGACATCAATCTGTGTCTGATAGGACACTGCAAATGGACGTCAATCTGTGTCTGATAGGACACTGCAAATGGACGTCAATCTGTGTCTGATAGGACACTGCAAATGGACATCAATCTGTGTCTGATAGGACACTGCAAATGGACATCAATCTGTGTCTGATAGGACACTGCAAATGGACAGTCAATCTGTGTCTGATAGGACACTGCAAATGGAGGTCAATCTGTGTCTGATAGGACACTGCAAATGGAGCTCAATCTGTGTCTGATAGGACACTGCAAATGGAGTCAATCTGTGTCTGATAGGACACTGCAAATGGAGGTCAATCTGTGTCTGATAGGACACTGCAAATGGACGTCAATCTGTGTCTGATAGGACACTGCAAATGGAGGTCAATCTGTGTCTGATAGGACACTGCAAATGGACATCAATCTGTGTCTGATAGGACACTGCAAATGGACATCAATCTGTGTCTGATAGGACACTGCAAATGGACATCAATCTGTGTCTGATAGGACACTGCAAATGGACGTCAATCTGTGTCTGATAGGACACTGCAAATGGAGGTCAATCTGTGTCTGATAGGACACTGCAAATGGACATCAATCTGTGTCTGATAGGACACTGCAAATGGACGTCAATCTGTGTCTGATAGGACACTGCAAATGGACATCAATCTGTGTCTGATAGGACACTGCAAATGGACATCAATCTGTGTCTGATAGGACACTGCAAATGGAGGTCAATCTGTGTCTGATAGGACACTGCAAATGGAGTGCAATCTGTGTCTGATAGGACACTGCAAATGGGCATCAATCTGTGTCTGATAGGACACTGCAAATGGACATCAATCTGTGTCTGATAGGACACTGCAAATGGACATCAATCTGTGTCTGATAGGACACTGCAAATGGACATCAATCTGTGTCTGATAGGACACTGCAAATGGACGTCAATCTGTGTCTGATAGGACACTGCAAATGGAGGTCAATCTGTGTCTGATAGGACACTGCAAATGGAGGTCAATCTGTGTCTGATAGGACACTGCAAATGGACATCAATCTGTGTCTGATAGGACACTGCAAATGGAGGTCAATCTGTGTCTGATAGGACACTGCAAATGGAGGTCAATCTGTGTCTGATAGGACACTGCAAATGGAGGTCAATCTGTGTCTGATAGGACACTGCAAATGGACGTCAATCTGTGTCTGATAGGACACTGCAAATGGAGTCAATCTGTGTCTGATAGGACACTGCAAATGGACATCAATCTGTGTCTGATAGGACACTGCAAATGGACAGTCAATCTGTGTCTGATAGGACACTGCAAATGGAGGTCAATCTGTGTCTGATAGGACACTGCAAATGGAGGTCAATCTGTGTCTGATAGGACACTGCAAATGGAGCTCAATTTGTGTCTGATAGGACACTGCAAATGAACGGAAATCTGTGTCTGATAGGACACTGCAAATGGACATCAATCTGTGTCTGATAGGACACTGCAAATGGACATCAATCTGGGTCTGATAAGACACTGCAAATGGACATCAATCTGTGTCTGATAGGACACTGCAAATGGAGGTCAATCTGTGTCCGATGGGACACTGCAAATGGACATCAATCTGTGTCTGATAGGACACTGCAAATGGAGGTCAATCTGTGTCTGATAGGACACTGCAAATGGAGGTCAATCTGTGTCTGATAGGACACTGCAAATGGACATCAATCTGTGTCTGATAGGACACTGCAAATGGACATCAATCTGTGTCTGATAGGACACTGCAAATGGACGTCAATCTGTGTCTGATAGGACACTGCAAATGGACATCAATCTGTGTCTGATAGGACACTGCAAATGGAGGTCAATCTGTGTCTGATAGGACACTGCAAATGGACGTCAATCTGTGTCTGATAGGACACTGCAAATGGAGGTCAATCTGTGTCTGATAGGACACTGCAAATGGAGGTCAATCTGTGTCTGATAGGACACTGCAAATGGAGGTCAATCTGTGTCTGATAGGACACTGCAAATGGACTTCAATCTGTGTCTGATAGGACACTGCAAATGGACATCAATCTGTGTCTGATAGGACACTGCAAATGGACGTCAATCTGTGTCTGATAGGACACTGCAAATGGACATCAATCTGTGTCTGATAGGACACTGCAAATGGAGGTCAATCTGTGTCTGATAGGACACTGCAAATGGACATCAATCTGTGTCTGATAGGACACTGCAAATGGAGGTCAATCTGTGTCTGATAGGACACTGCAAATGGACCGTCAATCTGTGTCTGATAGGACACTGCAAATGGAGGTCAATCTGTGTCTGATAGGACACTGCAAATGGACGGCAATCTGTGTCTGATAGGACACTGCAAATGGACATCAATCTGTGTCTGATAGGACACTGCAAATGGACATCAATCTGTGTCTGATAGGACACTGCAAATGGACATCAATCTGTGTCTGATAGGACACTGCAAATGGACGTCAATCTGTGTCTGATAGGACACTGCAAATGGACGTCAATCTGTGTCTGATAGGACACTGCAAATGGACATCAATCTGTGTCTGATAGGACACTGCAAATGGACGT
Source organism: Carcharodon carcharias (assembly GCF_017639515.1). Lineage (NCBI taxonomy): Eukaryota > Metazoa > Chordata > Chondrichthyes > Lamniformes > Lamnidae > Carcharodon > Carcharodon carcharias. Next base: position 544,633 of record NW_024470845.1, read on the forward strand.
CAATCTGTGTCTGATAGGACACTGCAAATGGACATCAATCTGTGACTGATAGGTCACTGCAAATGGAGGTCAATCTGTGTCTGATAGGACACTGCAAATGGAGCATCAATCTGTGTCTGATAGGACACTGCAAATGGAGGTCAATCTGTGTCTGATAGGACACTGCAAATGGAGGTCAATCTGTGTCTGATAGGACACTGCAAATGGAGTCAATCTGTGTCTGATAGGACACTGCAAATGGACATCAATCTGTGTCTGATAGGACACTGCAAATGGAGGTCAATCTGTGTCTGATAGGACACTGCAAATGGACATCAATCTGTGTCTGATAGGACACTGCAAATGGACGTCAATCTGTGTCTGATAGGACACTGCAAATGGAGTCAATCTGTGTCTGATAGGACACTGCAAATGGACATCAATCTGTGTCTGATAGGACACTGCAAATGGACAGTCAATCTGTGTCTGATAGGACGCTGCAGATGGACGTCAATCTGTGTCTGATAGGACACTGCAAATGGACATCAATCTGTGTCTGATAGGACACTGCAAATGGACGTCAATCTGTGTCTGTTCCGACACTGCAAATGGAGGTCAATCTGTGTCTGATAGGACACTGCAAATGGACATCAATCTGTGTCTGATAGGACACTGCAAATGGACGTCAATCTGTGTCTGATAGGACACTGCAAATGGACATCAATCTGTGTCTGATAGGACACTGCAAATGGACGTCAATCTGTGTCTGATAGGACACTGCAAATGGACAGTCAATCTGTGTCTGATAGGACACTGCAAATGGAGGTCAATCTGTGTCTGATAGGACACTGCAAATGGACGATCAATCTGTGTCTGATAGGACACTGCAAATGGAGTCAATCTGTGTCTGATAGGACACTGCAAATGGAGGTCAATCTGTGTCTGATAGGACACTGCAAATGGACGTCAATCTGTGTCTGATAGGACACTGCAAATGGACAGTCAATCTGTGTCTGATAGGACACTGCAAATGGAGATCAATCTGTGTCTGATAGGACACTGCAAATGGACATCAATCTGTGTCTGATAGGACACTGCAAATGGAGGTCAATCTGTGTCTGATAGGACACTGCAAATGGACATCAATCTGTGTCTGATAGGACACTGCAAATGGAGGTCAATCTGTGACTGATAGGACACTGCAAATGGACGTCAATCTGTGTCTGATAGGACACTGCAAATGGAGTGCAATCTGTGTCTGATAGGACACTGCAAATGGAGGTCAATCTGTGTCTGATAGGACACTGCAAATGGACGGCAATCTGTGTCTGATAGGACACTGCAAATGGACGTCAATCTGTGTCTGATAGGACACTGCAAATGGACGTCAATCTGTGTCTGATAGGACACTGCAAATGGAGGTCAATCTGTGTCTGATAGGACACTGCAAATGGAAGTCAATCTGTGTCTGATAGGACACTGCAAATGGACATCAATCTGTGTCTGATAGGACACTGCAAATGGACATCAATCTGTGTCTGATAGGACACTGCAAATGGACATCAATCTGTGTCTGATAGGACACTGCAAATGGAGGTCAATCTGTGTCTGATAGGACACTGCAAATGGACGTCAATCTGTGTCTGATAGGACACTGCAAATGGACATCAATCTGTGTCTGATAGGACACTGCAAATGGAGATCAATCTGTGTCTGATAGGACACTGCAAATGGAGGTCAATCTGTGTCTGATAGGACACTGCAAATGGAGGTCAATCTGTGTCTGATAGGACACTGCAAATGGAGGTCAATCTGTGTCTGATAGGACACTGCAAATGGACATCAATCTGTGTCTGATAGGACACTGCAAATGGACATCAATCTGTGTCTGATAGGACACTGCAAATGGACATCAATCTGTGTCTGATAGGACACTGCAAATGGAGGTCAATCTGTGTCTGATAGGACACTGCAAATGGAGGTCAATCTGTGTCTGATAGGACACTGCAAATGGACATCAATCTGTGTCTGATAGGACACTGCAAATGGAGTTCAATCTGTGTCTGATAGGACACTGCAAATGGACATCAATCTGTGTCTGATAGGACACTGCAAATGGACAGTCAATCTGTGTCTGATAGGACACTGCAAATGGACATCAATCTGTGTCTGATAGGACACTGCAAATGGAGGTCAATCTGTGTCTGATAGGACACTGCAAATGGACGTCAATCTGTGTCTGATAGGACACTGCAAATGGAGGTCAATCTGTGTCTGATAGGACACTGCAAATGGACATCAATCTGTGTCTGATAGGACACTGCAAATGGAGGTCAATCTGTGTCTGATAGGACACTGCAAATGGACATCAATCTGTGTCTGATAGGACACTGCAAATGGAGGTCAATCTGTGTCTGATAGGACACTGCAAATGGAGGTCAATCTGTGTCTGATAGGACACTGCAAATGGAGGTCAATCTGTGTCTGATAGGACACTGCAAATGGACATCAATCTGTGTCTGATAGGACACTGCAAATGGACATCAATCTGTGTCTGATAGGACACTGCAAATGGACGTCAATCTGTGTCTGATAGGACACTGCAAATGGACATCAATCTGTGTCTGATAGGACACTGCAAATGGAGGTCAATCTGTGTCTGATAGGACACTGCAAATGGACGTCAATCTGTGTCTGATAGGACACTGCAAATGGACGTCAATCTGTGTCTGATAGGACACTGCAAATGGACATCAATCTGTGTCTGATAGGACACTGCAAATGGACATCAATCTGTGTCTGATAGGACACTGCAAATGGAGGTCAATCTGTGTCAGATAGGACACTGCAAATGGAGGTCAATCTGTGTCTGATAGGACACTGAAAATGGACATCAATCTGTGTCAGATAGGACACTGCAAATGGAGGTCAATCTGTGTCTGATAGGACACTGCAAATGGACATCAATCTGTGTCTGATAGGACACTGCAAATGGACATCAATCTGTGTCTGATAGGACACTGCAAATGGACAGTCAATCTGTGTCTGATAGGACACTGCAAATGGACGGTCAATCTGTGTCTGATAGGACACTGCAAATGGAGGTCAATCTGTGTCTGATAGGACACTGCAAATGGACGTCAATCTGTGTCTGATAGGACACTGCAAATGGAGGTCAATCTGTGTCTGATAGGACACTGCAAATGGAGGTCAATCTGTGTCTGATAGGACACTGCAAATGGACATCAATCTGTGTCTGATAGGACACTGCAAATGGACGTCAATCTGTGTCTGATAGGACACTGCAAATGGAGGTCAATCTGTGTCTGATAGGACACTGCAAATGGACGTCAATCTGTCTCTTGTAGGACACTGCAAATGGATGTCAATCTGTGACCGATAGGGCACTGCAAATGGACATCAATCTGTGTCTGATAGGACACTGCAAATGGAGGTCAATCTGTGTCTGATAGGACACTGCAAATGCAGGTCAATCTGTGTCTGATAGGACACTGCAAATGGACATCAATCTGTGTCTGATAGGACACTGCAAATGGACATCAATCTGTGTCTGATAGGACACTGCAAATGGAGGTCAATCTGTGTCTGATAGGACACTGCAAATGGACATCAATCTGTGTCTGATAGGACACTGCAAATGGACATCAATCTGTGTCTGATAGGACACTGCAAATGGACATCAATCTGTGTCTGATAGGACACTGCAAATGGAAGGTCAATCTGTGTCTGATAGGACACTGCAAATGGAGGTCAATCTGTGTCTGATAGGACACTGCAAATGGAGGTCAATCTGTGTCTGATAGGACACTGCAAATGGAGGTCAATCTGTGTCTGATAGGACACTGCAAATGGACGTCAATCTGTGTCTGATAGGATAATGCAAATGGACATAAATCTGTGTCTGATAGGACACTGCAAATGGAGTTCAATCTGTGTCTGATAGGACACTGCAAATGGACATCAATCTGTGTCTGATAGGACACTGCAAATGGACATCAATCTGTGTCTGATAGGGCACTGCAAATGGACATCAATCTGTGTCTGATAGGACACTGCAAATGGACATCAATCTGTGTCTGATAGGACACTGCAAATGGAGGTCAATCTGTGTCTGATAGGACACTGCAAATGGACATCAATCTGTGTCTGATAGGACACTGCAAATGGACGTCAATCTGTGTCTGATAGGACACTGCAAATGGAGGTCAATCTGTGTCTGATAGGACACTGCAAATGGACATCAATCTGTGACTGATAGGACACTGCAAATGGATATCAATCTGTGTCTGATAGGACACTGCAAATGGAGTCAATCTGTGTCTGATAGGACACTGCAAATGGAAGTCAATCTGTGTCTGATAGGACACTGCAAATGGACATCAATCTGTGTCTGATAGGACACTGCAAATGGAGGTCAATCTGTGTCTGATAGGACACTGCAAATGGACGTCAATCTGTGTCTGATAGGACACTGCAAATGGACATCAATCTGTGTCTGATAGGACACTGCAAATGGAGGTCAATCTGTGTCTGATAGGACACTGCAAATGGACATCAATCTGTGTCTGATAGGACACTGCAAATGGACGTCAATCTGTGTCTGATAGGACACTGCAAATGGACATCAATCTGTGTCTGATAGGACACTGCAAATGGAGGTCAATCTGTGTCTGATAGGACACTGCAAATGGAGGTCAATCTGTGTCTGATAGGACACTTCAAATGGGCATCAATCTGTGTCTGATAGGACACTGCAAATGGACATCAATCTGTGTCTGATAGGACACTGCAAATGGACATCAATCTGTGTCTGATAGGACACTGCAAATGGGCATCAATCTGTGTCTGATAGGACACTGCAAATGGACATCAATCTGTGTCTGATAGGACACTGCAAATGGACATCAATCTGTGTCTGATAGGATACTGCAAATGGAGGTCCATCTGTGTCTGATAGGACACTGCAAAAGGAGTGCAATCTGTGTCTGATAGGACACTGCAAATGGAGGTCAATTTGTGTCTGATAGGACACAGCAAATGGACATCAATCTGTGTCTGATAGGACACTGCAAATGGAGTTCAATCTGTGTCTGATAGGACACTGCAAATGGACATCAATCTGTGTCTGATAGGACACTGCAAATGGAGGTCAATCTGTGTCTGATAGGACACTGCAAATGGACATCAATCTGTGTCTGATAGGACACTGCAAATGGACATCAATCTGTGTCTGATAGGACACTGCAAATGGAGGTCAATCTGTGTCTGATAGGACACTGCAAATGGACATCAATCTGTGTCTGATAGGACACTGCAAATGGAGGTCAATCTGTGTCTGATAGGACACTGCAAATGGACGTCAATCTGTGTCTGATAGGACACTGCAAATGGACGTCAATCTGTGTCTGATAGGACACTGCAAATGGGACATCAATCTGTGTCTGATAGGACACTGCAAATGGAGGTCAATCTGTGTCTGATAGGACACTGCAAATGGAAGTCAATCTGTGTCTGATAGGACACTGCAAATGGAGGTCAATCTGTGTCTGATAGGACACTGCAAATGGAGCATCAATCTGTGTCTGATAGGACACTGCAAATGGAGGTCAATCTGTGTCTGATAGGACACTGCAAATGGAGCATCAATCTGTGTCTGATAGGACACTGCAAATGGACATCAATCTGTGTCTGATAGGACACTGCAAATGGAGCATCAATCTGTGTCTGATAGGACACTGCAAATGGAGGTCAATCTGTGTCTGATAGGACACTGCAAATGGACGGTCAATCTGTGTCTGATAGGACACTGCAAATGGAGCGTCAATCTGTGTCTGATAGGACACTGCAAATGGACAGTCAATCTGTGTCTGATAGGACACTGCAAATGGACATCAATCTGTGTCTGATAGGACACTGCAAATGGAGCATCAATCTGTGTCTGATAGGACACTGCAAATGGACATCAATCTGTGTCTGATAGGACACTGCAAATGGACATCAATCTGTGTCTGATAGGACACTGCAAATGGAGGTCAATCTGTGTCTGATAGGACACTGCAAATGGAGGTCAATCTGTGTCTGATAGGACACTGCAAATGGAGATCAATCTGTGTCTGATAGGACACTGCAAATGGACATCAATCTGTGTCTGATAGGACACTGCAAATGGAGGTCCATCTGTGTCTGATAGGACACTGCAAATGGACAGTCAATCTGTGTCTGATAGGACACTGCAAATGGACAGTCAATCTGTGTCTGATAGGACACTGCAAATGGACGTCAATCTGTGTCTGATAGGACACTGCAAATGGACGTCAATCTGTGTCTGATAGGACACTGCAAATGGAGTCAATCTGTGTCTGATAGGACACTGCAAATGGAGTCAATCTGTGTCTGATAGGACACTGCAAATGGACAGTCAATCTGTGTCTGATAGGACACTGCAAATGGACGTCAATCTGTGTCTGATAGGACACTGCAAATGGAGGTCAATCTGTGTCTGATAGGACACTGCAAATGGAGGTCAATCTGTGTCTGATAGGACACTGCAAATGGAGTCAATCTGTGTCTGATAGGACACTGCAAATGGAGATCAATCTGTGTCTGATAGGACACTGCAAATGGAGGTCAATCTGTGTCTGATAGGACACTGCAAATGGACATCAATCTGTGTCTGATAGGACACTGCAAATGGAGGTCAATCTGTGTCTGATAGGACACTGCAAATGGACCGTCAATCTGTGTCTGATAGGACACTGCAAATGGACGTCAATCTGTGTCTGATAGGACACTGCAAATGGACGTCAATCTGTGTCTGATAGGACACTGCAAATGGACATCAATCTGTGTCTGATAGGACACTGCAAATGGACATCAATCTGTGTCTGATAGGACACTGCAAATGGAGGTCAATCTGTGTCTGATAGGACACTGCAAATGGAGGTCAATCTGTGTCTGATAGGACACTGCAAATGGAGGTCAATCTGTGTCTGATAGGACACTGCAAATGGACATCAATCTGTGTCTGATAGGACACTGCAAATGGACATCAATCTGTGTCTGATAGGACACTGCAAATGGACATCAATCTGTGTCTGATAGGACACTGCAAATGGAGCATCAATCTGTGTCTGATAGGACACTGCAAATGGACGGTCAATCTGTGTCTGATAGGACACTGCAAATGGACGTCAATCTGTGTCTGATAGGACACTGCAAATGGACAGTCAATCTGTGTCTGATAGGACACTGCAAATGGAGATCAATCTGTGTCTGATAGGACACTGCAAATGGACATCAATCTGTGTCTGATAGGACACTGCAAATGGACATCAATCTGTGTCTGATAGGACACTGCAAATGGACATCAATCTGTGTCTGATAGGACACTGCAAATGGAGGTCAATCTGTGTCTGATAGGACACTGCAAATGGACATCAATCTGTGTCTGATAGGACACTGCAAATGGAGGTCAATCTGTGTCTGATAGGACACTGCAAATGGACATCAATCTGTGTCTGATAGGACACTGCAAATGGAGGTCAATCTGTGTCTGATAGGACACTGCAAATGGAGGTCAATCTGTGTCTGATAGGACACTGCAAATGGCGGTCAATCTGTGTCTGATAGGACACTGCAAATGGAGGTCAATCTGTATCTGATAGGACACTGCAATTGGAGGTCAATCTGTGTCTGATAGGACACTGCAAATGGACATCAATCTGTGTCTGATAGGACACTGCAAATGGACATCAATCTGTGTCTGATAGGACACTGCAAATGGACGTCAATCTGTGTCTGATAGGACACTGCAAATGGACATCAATCTGTGTCTGATAGGACACTGCAAATGGACATCAATCTGTGTCTGATAGGACACTGCAAATGGACATCAATCTGTGTCTGATAGGACACTGCAAATGGAGCTCAATCTGTGTCTGATAGGACACTGCAAATGGACATCAATCTGTGTCTGAAAGGACACTGCAAATGGACGTCAATCTGTGTCTGATAGGACACTGCAAATGGAGGTCAATCTGTGTCTGATAGGACACTGCAAATGGACGTCAATCTGTGTCTGATAGTACACTGCAAATGGAGATCAATCTGTGTCTGATAGGACACTGCAAATGGACATCAATCTGTGTCTGATAGGACACTGCAAATGGACATCAATCTGTGTCTGATAGGACACTGCAAATGGACATCAATCTGTGTCTGATAGGACACTGCAAATGGAGGTCAATCTGTGTCTGATAGGACACTGCAAATGGACATCAATCTGTGTCTGATAGGACACTGCAAATGGAGGTCAATCTGTGTCTGATAGGACACTGCAAATGGAGGTCAATCTGTGTCTGATAGGACACTGCAAATGGACGTCAATCTGTGTCTGATAGGACACTGCAAATGGAGGTCAATCTGTGTCTGATAGGACACTTCAAATGGGCATCAATCTGTGTCTGATAGGACACTGCAAATGGAGGTCAATCTGTGTCTGATAGGACACTGCAAATGGAGGTCAATCTGTGTCTGATAGGACACTGCAAATGGAGGTCAATCTGTGTCTGATAGGACACTGCAAATGGAGGTCAATCTGTGTCTGATAGGACACTGCAAATGGACATCAATCTGTGTCTGATAGGACACTGCAAATGGACATCAATCTGTGTCTGATAGGACACTGCAAATGGACATCAATCTGTGTCTGATAGGACACTGCAAATGGACATCAATCTGTGTCTGATAGGACACTGCAAATGGAGGTCAATCTGTGTCTGATAGGACACTGCAAATGGACAGTCAATCTGTGTCTGATAGGACACTGCAAATGGAGGTCAATCTGTGTCTGATAGGACACTGCAAATGGACAGTCAATCTGTGTCTGATAGGACACTGCAAATGGAGCATCAATCTGTGTCTGATAGGACACTGCAAATGGACATCAATCTGTGTCTGATAGGACACTGCAAATGGACATCAATCTGTGTCTGATAGGACACTGCAAATGGAGGTCAATCTGTGTCTGATAGGACACTGCAAATGGAGGTCAATCTGTGTCTGATAGGACACTGCAAATGGAGGTCAATCTGTGTCTGATAGGACACTGCAAATGGACATCAATCTGTGTCTGATAGGACACTGCAAATGGACATCAATCTGTGTCTGATAGGACACTGCAAATGGACATCAATCTGTGTCTGATAGGACACTGCAAATGGAGGTCAATCTGTGTCTGATAGGACACTGCAAATGGACATCAATCTGTGTCTGATAGGACACTGCAAATGGAGGTCAATCTGTGTCTGATAGGACACTGCAAACAGAGGTCAATCTGTGTCTGATAGGACACTGCAAATGGACGTCAATCTGTGTCTGATAGGACAATGCAAATGGACGTCAATCTGTGTCTGATAGGACACTGCAAATGGACGTCAATCTGTGTCTGATAGGACACTGCAAATGGAGCATCAATCTGTGTCTGATAGGACACTGCAAATGGACAGTCAATCTGTGTCTGATAGGACACTGCAAATGGACATCAATCTGTGTCTGATAGGACACTGAAAATGGACATCAATCTGTGTCTGATAGGACACTGCAAATGGACATCAATCTGTGTCTGATAGGACACTGCAAATGGAGGTCAATCTGTGTCTGATAGGACAGTGCAAATGGAGTCAATCTGTGTCTGATAGGACACTGCAAATGGGCATCAATCTGTGTCTGATAGGACACTGCAAATGGACGTCAATCTGTCTCTTGTAGGACACGGCAAATGGAGGTCAATCTGTGTCTGATAGGACACTGCAAATGGAGGTCAATCTGTGTCTGATAGGACACTGCAAATGGACATCAATCTGTGTCTGATAGGACACTGCAAATGGAGGTCAATCTGTGTCTGATAGGACACTGCAAATGGAGGTCAATCTGTGTCTGATAGGACACTGCAAATGGACATCAATCTGTGTCTGATAGGACACTGCAAATGGACATCAATCTGTGTCTGATAGGACACTGCAAATGGACGTCAATCTGTGTCTGATAGGACACTGCAAATGGAGGTCAATCTGTGTCTGATAGGACACTGCAAATGGAGGTCAATCTGTGTCTGATAGGACACTGCAAATGGACATCAATCTGTGTCTGATAGGACACTGCAAATGGAGGTCAATCTGTGTCTGATAGGACACTGCAAATGGAGGTCAATCTGTGTCTGATAGGACACTGCAAATGGATGTCAATCTGTGTCTGATAGGACACTGCAAATGGACATCAATCTGTGTCAGATAGGACACTGCAAATGGAGGTCAATCTGTGTCTGATAGGACACTGCAAATGGACATCAAAATGTGTCTGATAGGACACTGCAAATGGACATCAATCTGTGTCTGATAGGACACTGCAAATGGAGTCAATCTGTGTCTGATAGGACACTGCAAATGGAGGTCAATCTGTGTCTGATAGGACACTGCAAATGGAGTCAATCTGTGTCTGATAGGACACTGCAAATGGACATCAATCTGTGTCTGATAGGACACTGCAAATGGACGTCAATCTGTGTCTGATAGGACACTGCAAATGGACATCAATCTGTGTCTGATAGGACACTGCAAATGGACATCAATCTGTGTCTGATAGGACACTGCAAATGGAGGTCAATCTGTGTCTGATAGGACACTGCAAATGGAGGTCAATCTGTGTCTGATAGGACACTGCAAATGGAGGTCAATCTGTGTCTGATAGGACACTGCAAATGGAGGTCAATCTGTGTCTGATAGGACACTGCAAATGGACATCAATCTGTGTCTGATAGGACACTGCAAATGGACATCAATCTGTGTCTGATAGGACACTGCAAATGGACATCAATCTGTGTCTGATAGGACACTGCAAATGGAGGTCAATCTGTGTCTGATAGGACACTGCAAATGGACATCAATCTGTGTCTGATAGGACACTGCAAATGGAGGTCAATCTGTGTCTGATAGGACACTGCAAATGGAGGTCAATCTGTGTCTGATAGGACACTGCAAATGGAGGTCAATCTGTGTCTGATAGGACACTGCAAATGGACATCAATCTGTGTCTGATAGGACACTGCAAATGGACATCAATCTGTGTCTGATAGGACACTGCAAATGGACATCAATCTGTGTCTGATAGGACACTGCAAATGGACATCAATCTGTGTCTGATAGGACACTGCAAATGGAGGTCAATCTGTGTCTGATAGGACACTGCAAATGGACATCAATCTGTGTCTGATAGGACACTGCAAATGGAGGTCAATCTGTGTCTGATAGGACACTGCAAATGGAGGTCAATCTGTGTCTGATAGGACACTGCAAATGGACATCAATCTGTGTCTGATAGGACACTGCAAATGGACGATCAATCTGTGTCTGATAGGACACTGCAAATGGACATCAATCTGTGTCTGATAGGACACTGCAAATGGACATCAATCTGTGTCTGATAGGACACTGCAAATGGAGGTCAATCTGTGTCTGATAGGACACTGCAAATGGAGATCAATCTGTGTCTGATAGGACACTGCAAATGGAGGTCAATCTGTGTCTGATAGGACACTGCAAATGGAGGTCAATCTGTATCAGATAGGACACTGCAAATGGACGTCAATCTGTGTCTGATAGGACACTGCAAATGGACATCAATCTGTGTCAGATAGGACACTGCAAATGGAGGTCAATCTGTGTCTGATAGGACACTGCAAATGGACATCAATCTGTGTCTGATAGGACACTGCAAATGGAGTTCAATCTGTGTCTGATAGGACACTGCAAATGGACATCAATCTGTGTCTGATAGGACACTGCAAATGGACATCAATCTGTGTCTGATAGGACACTGCAAATGGACATCAATCTGTGTCTGATAGGACACTGCAAATGGAGGTCAATCTGTGTCTGATAGGACACTGCAAATGGACATCAATCTGTGTCTGATAGGACACTGCAAATGGAGGTCAATCTGTGTCTGATAGGACACTGCAAATGGACGGTCAATCTGTGTCTGATAGGACACTGCAAATGGAGGTCAATCTGTGTCTGATAGGACACTGCAAATGGACATCAATCTGTGTCTGATAGGACACTGCAAATGGAGGTCAATCTGTGTCTGATAGGACACTGCAAATGGACATCAATCTGTGTCTGATAGGACACTGCAAATGGACATCAATCTGTGTCTGATAGGACACTGCAAATGGACATCAATCTGTGTCTGATAGGACACTGCAAATGGAGGTCAATCTGTGTCTGATAGGACACTGCAAATGGAGGTCAATCTGTGTCTGATAGGACACTGCAAATGGAGGTCAATCTGTGTCTGATAGGACACTGCAAATGGACATCAATCTGTGTCTGATAGGACACTGCAAATGGACATCAATCTGTGTCTGATAGGACACTGCAAATGGACATCAATCTGTGTCTGATAGGACACTGCAAATGGAGGTCAATGTGTGTCTGATAGGACACTGCAAATGGACATCAATCTGTGTCTGATAGGACACTGCAAATGGAAGTCAATCTGTGTCTGATAGGACACTGCAAATGGAGGTCAATCTGTGTCTGATAGGACACTGCAAATGGAGGTCAATCTGTGTCTGATAGGACACTGCAAATGGACATCAATCTGTGTCTGATAGGACACTGCAAATGGACATCAATCTGTGTCTGATAGGACACTGCAAATGGAGGTCAATCTGTGTCTGATAGGACACTGCAAATGGACATCAATCTGTGTCTGATAGGACACTGCAAATGGAGGTCAATCTGTGTCTGATAGGACACTGCAAATGGACATCAATCTGTGTCTGATAGGACACTGCAAATGGACGTCAATCTGTGTCTGATAGGACACTGCAAATGGACATCAATCTGTGTCTGATAGGACACTGCAAATGGACATCAATCTGTGTCTGATAGGACACTGCAAATGGACATCAATCTGTGTCTGATAGGACACTGCAAATGGAGGTCAATCTGTGTCTGATAGGACACTGCAAATGGACAGTCAATCTGTGTCTGATAGGACACTGCAAATGGACATCAATCTGTGTCTGATAGGACACTGCAAATGGACGTCAATCTGTGTCTGATAGGACACTGCAAATGGAGGTCAATCTGTGTCTGATAGGACACTGCAAATGGACATCAATCTGTGTCCGATAGGACACTGCAAATGGACATCAATCTGTGTCTGATAGGACACTGCAAATGGACATCAATCTGTGTCTGATAGGACACTGCAAATGGGCATCAATCTGTGTCTGATAGGACACTGCAAATGGAGGTCAATCTGTGTCTGATAGGACACTGCAAATGGACATCAATCTGTGTCTGATAGGATACTGCAAATGGAGGTCAATCTGTGTCTGATAGGACACTGCAAATGGACGTCAATCTGTGTCTGATAGGATAATGCAAATGGACATAAATCTGTGTCTGATGGGACACTGCAAATGGAGTTCAATCTGTGTCTGATAGGACACTGCAAATGGACATCAATCTGTGTCTGATAGGACACTGCAAATGGAGGTCAATCTGTGTCTGATAGGACACTGCAAATGGACATCAATCTGTGTCTGATAGGACACTGCAAATGGAGGTCAATCTGTGTCTGATAGGACACTGCAAATGGACGTCAATCTGTGTCTGATAGGACACTGCAAATGGAGGTCAATCTGTGTCTGATAGGACACTGCAAATGGACATCAATCTGTGTCTGATAGGACACTGCAAATGGACATCAATCTGTGTCTGATAGGACACTGCAAATGGACATCAATCTGTGTCTGATAGGACACTGCAAATGGACATCAATCTGTGTCTGATAGGACACTGCAAATGGACATCAATCTGTGTCTGATAGGACACTGCAAATGGAGGTCAATCTGTGTCTGATAGGACACTGCAAATGGAGGTCAATCTGTGTCTGATAGGACACTGCAAATGGAGGTCAATCTGTGTCTGATAGGACACTGCAAATGGAGTCAATCTGTGTCTGATAGGACACTGCAAATGGACATCAATCTGTGTCTGATAGGACACTGCAAATGGAGGTCAATCTGTGTCTGATAGGACACTGCAAATGGAGGTCAATCTGTGTCTGATAGGACACTGCAAATGGACGTCAATCTGTGTCTGATAGGACACTGCAAATGGACATCAATCTGTGTCTGATAGGACACTGCAAATGGAGGTCAATCTGTGTCTGATAGGACACTGCAAATGGACATCAATCTGTGTCTGATAGGACACTGCAAATGGACATCAATCTGTGTCTGATAGGACACTGCAAATGGACGTCAATCTGTGTCTGATAGGACACTGCAAATGCAGGTCAATCTGTGTCTGATAGGACACTGCAAATGGAGGTCAATTTGTTTCTGATAGGACACTGCAAATGGACATCAATCTGTGTCTGATAGGACACTGCAAATGGACATCAATCTGTGTCTGATAGGACACTGCAAATGGACATCAATCTGTGTCTGATAGGACACTGCAAATGGACATCAATCTGTGTCTGATAGGACACTGCAAATGGACATCAATCTGTGTCTGATAGGACACTGCAAATGGACGTCAATCTGTGTCTGATAGGACACTGCAAATGGACATCAATCTGTGTCTGATAGGACACTGCAAATGGACATCAATCTGTGTCTGATAGGACACTGCAAATGGACTTCAATCTGTGTCTGATAGGACACTGCAAATGGACATCAATCTGTGTCTGATAGGACACTGCAAATGGACGTCAATCTGTGTCTGATAGGACACTGCAAATGGAGGTCAATCTGTGTCTGATAGGACACTGCAAATGGACGTCAATCTGTGTCTGATAGGACACTGCAAATGGACATCAATCTGTGTCTGATAGGACACTGCAAATGGAGGTCAATCTGTGTCTGATAGGACACTGCAAATGGAGCATCAATCTGTGTCTGATAGGACACTGCAAATGGAGGTCAATCTGTGTCTGATAGGACACTGCAAATGGACATCAATCTGTGTCTGATAGGACACTGCAAATGGACAGTCAATCTGTGTCTGATAGGACACTGCAAATGGACAGGTCAATCTGTGTCTGATAGGACACTGCAAATGGACATCAATCTGTGTCTGATAGGACACTGCAAATGGACGGTCAATCTGTGTCTGATAGGACACTGCAAATGGAGGTCAATCTGTGTCCTATAGGACACTGCAAATGGACATCAATCTGTGTCTGATAGGACACTGCAAATGGACGTCAATCTGTGTCTGATAGGAAACTTCAAATGGGCATCAATCTGTGTCTGATAGGACACTGCAAATGGAGGTCAATCTGTGTCTGATAGGACACTGCAAATGGATGTCAATCTGTGTCTGATAGGACACTGCAAATGGACATCAATCTGTGTCTGATAGGACACTGCAAATGGAGCATCAATCTGTGTCTGATAGGACACTGCAAATGGACATCAATCTGTGTCTGATAGGACACTGCAAATGGAGGTCAATCTGTGTCTGATAGGACACTGCAAATGGACATCAATCTGTGTCTGATAGGACACTGCAAATGGAGGTCAATCTGTGTCTGATAGGACACTGCAAATGGACATCAATCTGTGTCTGATAGGACACTGCAAATGGAGGTCAATCTGTGTCTGATAGGACACTGCAAATGGACATCAATCTGTGTCTGATAGGACACTGCAAATGGACATCAATCTGTGTCTGATAGGACACTGCAAATGGACGTCAATCTGTGTCTGATAGGACACTGCAAATGGACATCAATCTGTGTCTGATAGGACACTGCAAATGGACGTCAATCTGTGTCTGTTCCGACACTGCAAAAGGACATCAATCTGTGTCTGATAGGACACTGCAAATGGACGTCAATCTGTGTCTGATAGGACACTGAAAATGGACATCAATCCGTGTCTGATAGGACACTGCAAATGGACATCAATCTGGGTCTGATAAGACACTGCAAATGGACATCAATCTGTGTCTGATAGGACACTGCAAATGGAGGTCAATCTGTGTCTGATAGGACACTGCAAATGGAGGTCCATCTGTGTCTGATAGGACACTGCAAATGGAGTGCAATCTGTGTCTGTTGGATACTGCAAATGGAGGTCAATCTGTGTCTGATAGGACACTGCAAATGGACATCAATCTGTGTCTGATAGGACACTGCAAATGGACGTCAATCTGTGTCTGATAGGACACTGCAAATGGACATCAATCTGTGTCTGATAGGACACTGCAAATGGAGGTCAATCTGTGTCTGATAGGACACTGCAAATGGAGGTCAATCTGTGTCTGATAGGACACTGCAAATGGAGGTCAATCTGTGTCTGATAGGACACTGCAAATGGAGGTCAATCTGTGTCTGATAGGACACTGCAAATGGACATCAATCTGTGTCTGATAGGACACTGCAAATGGAGGTCAATCTGTGTCTGATAGGACACTGCAAATGGACATCAATCTGTGTCTGATAGGACACTGCAAATGGACATCAATCTGTGTCTGATAGGACACTGCAAATGGAGGTCAATCTGTGTCTGATAGGACACTGCAAATGGACATCAATCTGTGTCTGATAGGACACTGCAAATGGAGGGCAATCTGTGTCTGATAGGACACTGCAAATGGAGGTCAATCTGTGTCTGATAGGACACTGCAAAAGGACATCAATCGGTGACTGATAGGACACTGCAAATGGACATCAATCTGTGTCTGTATGGACACTGCAAATGGACAGGTCAATCTGTGACTGATAGGACACTGCAAATGGACATCAATCTGTGTCTGATAGGACACTGCAAATGGAGGTCAATCTGTGTCTGATAGGACACTGCAAATGGACGTCAATCTGTGTCTGATAGGACACTGCAAATGGACATCAATCTGTGTCTGATAGGACACTGCAAATGGACATCAATCTGTGTCTGATAGGACACTGCAAATGGAGGTCAATCTGTGTCTGATAGGACACTGCAAATGGACATCAATCTGTGTCTGATAGGACACTGCAAATGGAGGTCAATCTGTGTCTGATAGGACACTGCAAATGGACAGTCAATCTGTGATCTGATAGGACACTGCAAATGGACGTCAATCTGTGTCTGATAGGACACTGCAAATGGACATCAATCTGTGTCTGATAGGACACTGCAAATGGAGGTCAATCTGTGTCTGATAGGACACTGCAAATGGAGGTCAATCTGTGTCTGATAGGACACTGCAAATGGACGTCAATCTGTGTCTGATAGGACACTGCAAATGGACATCAATCTGTGTCTGATAGGACACTGCAAATGGAGTTCAATCTGTGTCTGATAGGACACTGCAAATGGAGGTCAATCTGTGTCTGATAGGACACTGCAAATGGACATCAATCTGTGTCTGATAGGACACTGCAAATGGACATCAATCTGTGTCTGTTAGGACACTGCAAATGGAGGTCAATCTGTGTCTGATAGGACACTGCAAATGCACATCAATCTGTGTCTGATAGGACACTGCAAATGGAGGTCAATCTGTGTCTGAAAGGACACTGCAAATGGAGGTCAATCTGTGTCTGATAGGACACTGCAAATGGAGGTCAATCTGTGTCTGTTAGGACACTGCAAATGGACATCAATCTGTGTCTGATAGGACACTGCAAATGGAGGTCAATCTGTGTCTGATAGGACACTGCAAATGGACATCAATCTGTGTCTGATAGGACACTGCAAATGGAGGTCAATCTGTGTCTGATAGGACACTGCAAATCGAGGTCAATCTGTATCTGATAGGACACTGCAAATGGAGGTCAATCTGTGTCTGATAGGACACTGCAAATGGACATCAATCTGTGTCCGATAGGACACTGCAAATGGACGTCAATCTGTGTCTGATAGGACACTGCAAATGGAGGTCAATCTGTGTCTGATAGGACACTGCAAATGGAGGTCAATCTGTGTCTGATAGGACACTGCAAATGGAGATCAATCTGTGTCTGATAGGACACTGCAAATGGAGATCAATCTGTGTCTGATAGGACACTGCAAATGGACAGGTCAATCTGTGTCTGATAGGACACTGCAAATGGACATCAATCTGTGTCTGATAGGACACTGCAAATGGACATCAATCTGTGTCTGATAGGACACTGCAAATTGACATCAATCTGTGTCTGATAGGACACTGCAAATGGAGGTCAATCTGTGACTGATAGGACACTGCAAATGGACATCAATCTGTGTCTGATAGGACACTGCAAATGGAGTGCAATCTGTGTCTGATAGGATACTGCAAATGGAGATCAATCTGTGTCTGATAGGACACTGCAAATGGACGTCAATCTGTGTCTGATAGGACACTGCAAATGGACATCAATCTGTGTCTGATAGGACACTGCAAATGGAGGTCAATCTGTGTCTGATAGGACACTGCAAATGGGCATCAATCTGTGTCTGATAGGACACTGCAAATGGACATCAATCTGTGTCTGATAGGACACTGCAAATGGACATCAATCTGTGTCTGATAGGACACTGCAAATGGACATCAATCTGTGTCTGATAGGACACTGCAAATGGACGTCAATCTGTGTCTGATAGGACACTGCAAATGGACGTCAATCTGTGTCTGATAGGACACTGCAAATGGACATCAATCTGTGTCTGATAGGACACTGCAAATGGACATCAATCTGTGTCTGATAGGACACTGCAAATGGACATCAATCTGTGTCTGATAGGACACTGCAAATGGAGGTCAATCTGTGTCTGATAGGACACTGCAAATGGAGGTCAATCTGTGTCTGATAGGACACTGCAAATGGACATCAATCTGTGTCTGATAGGACACTGCAAATGGACATCAATCTGTGTCTGATAGGACACTGCAAATGGACATCAATCTGTGTCTGATAGGACACTGCAAATGGACATCAATCTGTGTCTGATAGGACACTGCAAATGGACATCAATCTGTGTCTGATAGGAGACTGCAAATGGACATCAATCTGTGTCTGATAGGACACTGCAAATGGACATCAATCTGTGTCTGATAGGACACTGCAAATGGAGGTCAATCTGTGTCTGATAGGACACTGCAAATGGACGTCAATCTGTGTCTGATAGGACACTGCAAATGGACATCAATCTGTGTCTGATAGTACACTGCAAATGGAGATCAATCTGTGTCTGATAGGACACTGCAAATGGACATCAATCTGTGTCTGATAGGACACTGCAAATGGACGTCAATCTGTGTCTGATAGGACACTGCAAATGGAGGTCAATCTGTGTCTGATAGGACACTGCAAATGGACGTCAATCTGTGTCTGATAGGACACTGCAAATGGACATCAATCTGTGTCTGATAGGACACTGCAAATGGAGGTCAATCTGTGTCTGATAGGACACTGCAAATGGAGGTCAATCTGTGTCTGATAGGACACTGCAAATGGACATCAATCTGTGTCTGATAGGACACTGCAAATGGACGTCAATCTGTGTCTGATAGGACACTGCAAATGGAGTCAATCTGTGTCTGATAGGACACTGCAAATGGACATCAATCTGTGTCTGATAGGACACTGCAAATGGAGCATCAATCTGTGTCTGATAGGACACTGCAAATGGAGGTCAATCTGTGTCAGATAGGACACTGCAAATGGAGGTCAATCTGTGTCTGATAGGACACTGCAAATGGAGGTCAATCTGTATCTGATAGGACACTGCAAATGGACATCAATATGTGTCTCATTTGACACTGCAAATGGACATCAATCTGTGTCTGATAGGACACTGCAAATGGAGTTCAATCTGTATCTGATAGGACAATGCAAATGGAGGTCAATCTGTGTCTGATCGGATACTGCAAATGGAGATCAATCTGTGTCTGATAGGACACTGCAAATGGACATCAATCTGGGTCTGATAGGACACTGCAAATGGACATCAATCTGTGTCTGATAGGACACTGCAAATGGAGGTCAATCTGTGTCTGATAGGACACTGCAAATGGAGGTCAATCTGTGTCTGATAGGACACTGCAAATGGACATCAATCTGTGTCTGATAGGACACTGCAAATGGACATCAATCTGTGTCTGATAGGACACTGCAAATGGACATCAATCTGTGTCTGATAGGACACTGCAAATGGAGGTCAATCTGTGTCTGATAGGACACTGCAAATGGACATCAATCTGTGTCTGATAGGACACTGCAAATGGACGTCAATCTGTGTCTGATAGGACACTGCAAATGGACATCAATCTGTGTCTGATAGGACACTGCAAATGGTGTCAATCTGTGTCTGATAGGACACTGCAAATGGAGGTCAATCTGTGTCTGATAGGACACTGCAAATGGAGGTCAATCTGTGTCTGATAGGACACTGCAAATGGAGGTCAATCTGTGTCTGATAGGACACTGCAAATGGAGGTCAATCTGTGTCTGATAGGACACTGCAAATGGACATCAATCTGTGTCTGATAGTACACTGCAAATGGAGATCAATCTGTGTCTGATAGGACACTGCAAATGGACATCAATCTGTGTCTGATAGGACACTGCAAATGGAGGTCAATCTGTGTCTGATAGGACACTGCAAATGGACATCAATCTGTGTCTGATAGGACACTGCAAATGGACATCAATCTGTGTCTGATAGGACACTGCAAATGGAGAAAATGTGTGTCTGATAGGACACTGCAAATGCACATCAATCTGTGTCTGATAGGACACTGCAAATGGAGGTCAATCTGTGTCTGATAGGACACTGCAAATGGAGGTCAATCTGTGTCTGATAGGACACTGAAAATGGACATCAATCTGTGTCTGATAGGACACTGCAAATGGACATCAATCTGTGTCTGATAGGACACTGCAAATGGAGGTCAATCTGTGACTGATAGGACACTGCAAATAGACGTCAATCTGTGTCTGATAGGACACTGCAAATGGAGGTCATTCTGTGTCTGATAGGACACTGCAAATGGACGGCAATCTGTGTCTGATAGGACACTGCAAATGGACATCAATCTGTGTCTGATAGGACACTGCAAATGGACATCAATCTGTGTCTGATAGGACACTGCAAATGGACATCAATCTGTGTCTGATAGGACACTGCAAATGGAGTCAATCTGTGTCTGATAGGACACTGCAAATGGACAGTCAATCTGTGTCTGATAGGACACTGCAAATGGAGGTCAATCTGTGTCTGATAGGACACTGCAAATGGACATCAATCTGTGTCTGATAGGACACTGCAAATGGAGGTCAATCTGTGTCTGATAGGACACTGCAAATGGACATCAATCTGTGTCTGATAGGACACTGCAAATGGACAGTCAATCTGTGTCTGATAGGACACTGCAAATGGACATCAATCTGTGTCTGATAGGACACTGCAAATGGAGGTCAATCTGTGTCTGATAGGACACTGCAAATGGACATCAATCTGTGTCTGATAGGACACTGCAAATGGACGTCAATCTGTGTCTGATAGGACACTGCAAATGGACATCAATCTGTGTCTGATAGGACACTGCAAATGGACATCAATCTGTGTCTGATAGGACACTGCAAATGGACATCAATCTGTGTCTGATAGGACACTGCAAATGGACGTCAATCTGTGTCTGATAGGACACTGCAAATGGAGGTCAATCTGTGTCTGATAGGACACTGCAAATGGAGTCAATCTGTGTCTGATAGGACACTGCAAATGGACTCAATCTGTGTCTGATAGGACACTGCAAATGGACATCAATCTGTGTCTGATAGGACACTGCAAATGGACATCAATCTGTGTCTGATAGGACACTGCAAATGGAGGTCAATCTGTGTCTGATAGGACACTGCAAATGGACATCAATCTGTGTCTGATAGGACACTGCAAATGGAGGTCAATCTGTGTCTGATAGGACACTGCAAATGGAGGTCAATCTGTGTCTGATAGGACACTGCAAATGGAGGTCAATCTGTGTCTGATAGGACACTGCAAATGGACATCAATCTGTGTCTGATAGGACACTGCAAATGGACGATCAATCTGTGTCTGATAGGACACTGCAAATGGACATCAATCTGTGTCTGATAGGACACTGCAAATGGACATCAATCTGTGTCTGATAGGACACTGCAAATGGAGGTCAATCTGTGTCTGATAGGACACTGCAAATGGAGTTCAATCTGTGTCTGATAGGACACTGCAAATGGACATCAATCTGTGTCTGATAGGACACTGCAAATGGAGGTCAATCTGTGTCTGATAGGACACTGCAAATGGACATCAATCTGTGTCTGATAGGACACTGCAAATGGACATCAATCTGTGTCTGATAGGACACTGCAAATGGACGTCAATCTGTGTCTGATAGGACACTGCAAATGGACATCAATCTGTGTCTGATAGGACACTGCAAATGGAGGTCAATCTGTGTCTGATAGGACACTGCAAATGGAGGTCAATCTGTGTCTGATAGGACACTGCAAATGGAGGTCAATCTGTGTCTGATAGGACACTGCAAATGGACATCAATCTGTGTCTGATAGGACACTGCAAATGGACACCAATCTGTGTCTGATAGGACACTGCAAATGGACGTCAATCTGTGTCTGATAGGACACTGCAAATGGACGTCAATCTGTGTCTGATAGGACACTGCAAATGGAGGTCAATCTGTGTCTGATAGGACACTGCAAATGGACATCAATCTGTGTCTGATAGGACACTGCAAATGGACATCAATCTGTGTCTGATAGGACACTGCAAATGGACATCAATCTGTGTCTGATAGGACACTGCAAATGGACATCAATCTGTGTCTGATAGGACACTGCAAATGGAGGTCAATCTGTGTCTGATAGGACACTGCAAATGGACGTCAATCTGTGTCTGATAGGACACTGCAAATGGACGTCAATCTGTGTCTGATAGGACACTGCAAATGGACATCAATCTGTGTCTGATAGGACACTGCAAATGGAGGTCAATCTGAGTCTGATAGGATACTGCAAATGGAGGTCAATCTGTGTCTGATAGGACACTGCAAATGGACGTCAATCTGTGTCTGATAGGACACTGCAAATGGACATCAATCTGTGTCTGATAGGACACTGCAAATGGACGTCAATCTGTGTCTGATAGGACACTGCAAATGGACATAAATCTGTGTCTGATAGGACACTGCAAATGGACATCAATCTGTGTCTGATAGGACACTGCAAATGGACATCAATCTGTGTCTGATAGGACACTGCAAATGGACATCAATCTGTGTCTGATAGGACACTGCAAATGGACATCAATCTGTGTCTGATAGGGCACTGCAAATGGGAATCAATCTGTGTCTGATAGGATACTGCAAATGGACATCAATCTGTGACTGATAGGACACTGCAAATGGACAGTCAATCTGTGTCTGATAGGACACTGCAAATGGACGGTCAATCTGTGTCTGATAGGACACTGCAAATGGAGGTCAATCTGTGTCTGATAGGACACTGCAAATGGACATCAATCTGTGTCTGTTGGGACACTGCAAATGGACTGCAATCTGTGTCTGATAGGACACTGCAAATGGAGGTCAATCTGTGTCTGATAGGACACTGCAAATGGACGTCAATCTGTGTCTGATAGGACACTGCAAATGGAGATCAATCTGTGTCTGATAGGACACTGCAAATGGACGTCAATCTGTGTCTGATAGGACACTGCAAATGGAGGTCAATCTGTGTCTGATAGGACACTGCAAATGGACATCAATCTGTGTCTGATAGGACACTGCAAATGGAGGTCAATCTGTGTCTGATAGGACACTGCAAATGGAGGTCAATCTGTGTCTGATAGGACACTGCAAATGGAGGTCAATCTGTGTCTGATAGGACACTGCAAATGGACATCAATCTGTGTCTGATAGGACACTGCAAATGGAGGTCAATCTGTGCCTGGTAGGACACTGCAAATGGAGGTCAATCTGTATCTGATAGGACACAGCAAATGGAGTTCAATCTGTGTCTGATAGGACACTGCAAATGGACATCAATCTGTGTCTGATAGGACACTGCAAATGGAGGTCAATCTGTTTCCGATAGGACACTGCAAATGGACATCAATCTGTGTCTGATAGGACACTGCAAATGGACAGTCAATCTGTGTCTGATAGGACACTGCAAATGGACATCAATCTGTGTCTGATAGGACACTGCAAATGGACATCAATCTGTGTCTGATAGGACACTGCAAATGGAGGTCAATCTGTGTCTGATAGGACACTGCAAATGGACATCAATCTGTGTCTGATAGGACACTGCAAATGGAGGTCAATGTGTGTCTGATAGGACACTACAAATGGAGTCAATCTGTGTCTGATAGGACACTGCAAATGGACGGTCAATCTGTGTCTGATAGGACACTGCAAATGGACATCAATCTGTGTCTGATAGGACACTGCAAATGGACGTCAATCTGTGACTGATAGGACACTGCAAATGGACGTCAATCTGTGTCTGATAGGACACTGCAAATGGAGTGCAATCTGTGTCTGATAGGACACTGCAAATGGAGGTCAATCTGTGTCTGATAGGACACTGCAAATGGACATCAATCTGTGTCTGATAGGACACTGCAAATGGAGGTCAATCTGTGTCTGATAGGACACTGCAAATGGACATCAATCTGTGTCTGATAGGACACTGCAAATGGAGGTCAATCTGTGTCTGATAGGACACTGCAAATGGACGTCAATCTGTGTCTGATAGGACACTGCAAATGGAGGTCAATCTGTGTCTGATAGGACACTGCAAATGGAGGTCAATCTGTGTCTGATAGGACACTGCAAATGGACATCAATCTGTGTCTGATAGGACACTGCAAATGGACATCAATCTGTGTCTGATAGGACACTGCAAATGGACATCAATCTGTGTCTGATAGGACACTGCAAATGGACGTCAATCTGTGTCTGATAGGACACTGCAAATGGACGTCAATCTGTGTCTGATAGGACACTGCAAATGGACGTCAATCTGTGTCTGATAGGACACTGCAAATGGACATCAATCTGTGTCTGATAGGACACTGCAAATGGACATCAATCTGTGTCTGATAGGACACTGCAAATGGACATCAATCTGTGTCCGATAGGACACTGCAAATGGACGTCAATATTTGTCTGATAGGACACTGCAAATGGACATCAATCTGTGGCTGATAGGACACTGCAAATGGGCATCAATCTGTGTCTGATAGGACACTGCAAATGGACATCAATCTGTGACTGTTAGGAAACTGCAAATGGACATCAATCTGTGTCTGATAGGACACTGCAAATGGACATCAATCTGTGTCTGTTAGGACACTGCAAATGGACATCAATCTGTGTCTGATAGGACACTGCAAATGGACATCAATCTGTGTCTGATAGCACACTGCAAATGGAGGTCAATCTGTGTCTGATAGGACACTGCAAATGGACATCAATCTGTGTCTGATAGGACACTGCAAATGGAGGTCAATCTGTGTCTGATAGGACACTGCAAATGGAGGTCAATCTGTGTCTGATAGGACACTGCAAATGGAGGTCAATCTGTGACTGATAGGACACTGCAAATGGACATCAATCTGTGTCTGATAGGACACTGCAAATGGACATCAATCTGTGTCTGATAGGACACTGCAAATGGACATCAATCTGTGTCTGATAGGACACTGCAAATGGACATCAATCTGTGTCTGATAGGACACTGCAAATGGAGGTCAATCTGTGTCTGATAGGACACTGCAAATGGACATCAATCTGTGTCTGATAGGACACTGCAAATGGAGGTCAATCTGTGTCTGATAGGACACTGCAAATGGCGGTCAATCTGTGTCTGATAGGACACTGCAAATGGAGGTCAATCTGTGTCTGATAGGACACTGCAAATGGACATCAATCTGTGTCTGATAGGACACTGCAAATGGAGGTCAATCTGTGTCTGATAGGACACTGCAAATGGACATCAATCTGTGTCTGACAGGACACTGCAAATGGAGGTCAATCTGTGTCTGATAGGACACTGCAAATGGAGGTCAATCTGTATCTGATAGGACACTGCAATTGGAGTTCAATCTGTGTCTGATAGGACACTGCAAATGGACATCAATCTGTGTCTGATAGGACAGTGCAAATGGAGGTCAATCTGTGTCTGATAGGACACTGCAAATGGAGGTCAATCTGTGTCTGATAGGACACTGCAAATGGAGGTCAATCTGTGTCTGATAGGACACTGCAAATGGACATCAATCTGTGTCTGATAGGACACTGCAAATGGACATCAATCTGTGTCTGATAGGACACTGCAAATGGACATCAATCTGTGTCTGATAGGACACTGCAAATGGACATCAATCTGTGTCTGATAGGACACTGCAAATGGAGGTCAATGTGTGTCTGATAGGACACTGCAAATGCACATCAATCTGTGTCTGATAGGACACTGCAAATGGAGGTCAATCTGTGTCTGATAGGACACTGCAAATGGAGGTCAATCTGTGTCTGATAGGACACTGCAAATGGAGGTCAATCTGTGTCTGATAGGACACTGCAAATGGACATCAATCTGTGTCTGATAGGACACTGCAAATGGAGGTCAATCTGTGTCTGATACGACACTGCAAATGGACATCAATCTGTGTCTGATAGGACACTGCAAATGGAGTCAATCTGTGTCTGATAGGACACTGCAAATGGAGGTCAATCTGTGTCTGATAGGACACTGCAAATGGAGGTCAATCTGTGTCTGATAGGACACTGCAAATGGACATCAATCTGTGTCTGATAGGACACTGCAAATGGAGGTCAATCTGTGTCTGATAGGACACTGCAAATGGACATCAATCTGTGTCTGATAGGACACTGCAAATGGACGTCAATCTGTGTCTGATAGGACACTGCAAATGGAGGTCAATCTGTGTCTGATAGGACACTGCAAATGGACATCAATCTGTGTCTGATAGGACACTGCAAATGGACATCAATCTGTGTCTGATAGGACACTGCAAATGGAGGTCAATCTGTGACTGATAGGACACTGCAAATGGACGTCAATCTGTGTCTGATAGGACACTGCAAATGGACGTCAATCTGTGTCTGATAGGACACTGCAAATGGACATCAATCTGTGTCTGATAGGACACTGCAAATGGACATCAATCTGTGTCTGATAGGACACTGCAAATGGACATCAATCTGTGTCTGATAGGACACTGCAAATGGACATCAATCTGTGTCTGATAGGACACTGCAAATGGACGTCAATCTGTGTCTGATAGGACACTGCAAATGGACATCAATCTGTGTCTGATAGGACACTGCAAATGGACATCAATCTGTGTCTGATAGGACACTGCAAATGGACATCAATCTGTGTCTGATAGGACACTGCAAATGGACGTCAATCTGTGTCTGATAGGACACTGCAAATGGAGGTCAATCTGTGTCTGATAGGACACTGCAAATGGACGTCAATCTGTGTCTGATAGGACACTGCAAATGGACGTCAATCTGTGTCTGATAGGACACTGCAAATGGACATCAATCTGTGTCTGATAGGACACTGCAAATGGACGTCAATCTGTGTCTGATAGGACACTGCAAATGGAGGTCAATCTGTGTCTGATAGGACACTGCAAATGGACGTCAATCTGTCTCTTGTAGGACACTGCAAATGGAGGTCAATCTGTGTCTGATAGGACACTGCAAATGGACATCAATCTGTGTCTGATAGGACACTGCAAATGGAGATCAATCTGTGTCTGATAGGACACTGCAAATGGACATCAATCTGTGTCTGATAGGACACTGCAAATGGAGGTCAATCTGTGTCTGATAAGACACTACAAATGGAGGTCAATCTGTGTCTGTTTGGACACTGCAAATGGAGGTCAATCTGTGTCTGATAGGACACTGCAAATGGACATCAATCTGTGTCTGATAGTACACTGCAAATGGAGATCAATCTGTGTCTGATAGGACACTGCAAATGGACATCAATCTGTGTCTGATAGGACACTGCAAATGGACATCAATCTGTGTCTGATAGGACACTGCAAATGGAGGTCAATCTGTGTCTGATAGGACACTGCAAATGGACATCAATCTGTGTCTGATAGGACACTGCAAATGGAGGTCAATCTGTGTCTGATAGGACACTGCAAATGGAGGTCAATCTGTGTCTGATAGGACACTGCAAATGGAGGTCAATCTGTGTCTGATAGGACACTGCAAATGGACATCAATCTGTGTCTGATAGGACACTGCAAATGGAGGTCAATCTGTGTCTGATACGACACTGCAAATGGACAGGTCAATCTGTGTCTGATAGGACACTGCAAATGGAGGTCAATCTGTGTCTGATAGGACACTGCAAATGGAGGTCAATCTGTGTCTGATAGGACACTGCAAATGGAGTCAATCTGTGTCTGATACGACACTGCAAATGGACATCAATCTGTGTCTGACAGGACACTGCAAATGGACATCAAACTGTGGCTGACAGGACACTGCAAATGGAGGTCAATCTGTGTCTGATAGGACACTGCAAATCGAGGTCAATCTGTATCTGATAGGACACTGCAAATGGAGGTCAATCTGTGTCTGATAGGACACTGCAAATGGAGATCAATCTGTGTCTGATAGGACACTGCAAATGGACATCAATCTGTGTCTGATAGGACACTGCAAATGGACGTCAATCTGTGTCTGATAGGACACTGCAAATGGACGTCAATCTGTGTCTGATAGGACACTGCAAATGGACATCAATCTGTGTCTGATAGGACACTGCAAATGGAGGTCAATCTGTGTCTGATAGGACACTGCAAATGGAGGTCAATCTGTGTCTGATAGGACACTGCAAATGGAGGTCAATCTGTGTCTGATAGGACACTGCAAATGGACATCAATCTGTGTCTGATAGGACACTGCAAATGGAGGTCAATCTGTGTCTGATAGGACACTGCAAATGGACATCAATCTGTGTCTGATAGGACACTGCAAATGGAGGTCAATCTGTGTCTGATAGGACACTGCAAATGGAGGTCAATCTGTGTCTGATAGGACACTGCAAATGGACATCAATCTGTGTCTGATAGGACACTGCAAATGGACATCAATCTGTGTCTGATAGGACACTGCAAATGGACATCAATCTGTGTCTGATAGGACACTGCAAATGGACATCAATCTGTGTCTGATAGGACACTGCAAATGGACGTCAATCTGTGTCTGATAGGACACTGCAAATGGAGGTCAATCTGTGTCTGATAGGACACTGCAAATGGACATCAATCTGTGTCTGATAGGACACTGCAAATGGACATCAATCTGTGTCTGATAGGACACTGCAAATGGACATCAATCTGTGTCTGATAGGACACTGCAAATGGACGGCAATCTGTGTCTGATAGGACACTGCAAATGGACATCAATCTGTGTCTGATAGGACACTGCAAATGGGCATCAATCTGTGTCTGATAGGACACTGCAAATGGACATCAATCTGTGTCTGATAGGACACTGCAAATGGACATCAATCTGTGTCTGATAGGACACTGCAAATGGACATCAATCTGTGTCTGATAGGACACTGCAAATGGACATCAATCTGTGTCTGATAGGACACTGCAAATTGACATCAATCTGTGTCTGATAGGACACTGCAAATGGTGGTCAATCTGTGTCAGATAGGACACTGCAAATGGAGGTCAATCTGTGACTGATAAAACACTGCAAATGGACGTCAATCTGTGTCTGATAGGACACTGCAAATGCACATAAATCTGTGTCTGATAGGACACTGCAAATGGAGTTCAATCTGTGTCTGATAGGACCCTGCAAATGGACATCAATCTGTGACTGTTAGGACACTGCAAATGGACATCAATCTGTGTCTGATAGGACACTGCAAATGGACATCAATCTGTGTCTGATAGGACACTGCAAATGGAGGTCAATCTGTGTCTGATTGGACACTGCAAATGGAGGTCAATCTGTGTCTGATAGGACAATGCAAATGGAGGTCAATCTGTGTCTGATAGGACACTGTAAATGGAGGTCAATCTGTGTCTGATAGAACACTGCAAATGGACATCAATCTGTGTCTGATAGGACACTGCAAATGGACATCAATCTGTGTCTGATAGGACACTGCAAATGGAGGTCAATCTGTGACTCATAGGACACTGCAAATGGACGTCAATCTGTGACTGATAGGACACTGCAAATGGAGGTTAATCTGTGTCTGATAGGACACTGCAAATGGACGTCAATCTGTGACTGATAGGACACTGCAAATGGACATCAATCTGTGTCTGATAGGACACTGCAAATGGAGGGCAATCTGTGTCAGATAGGACCATGCAAATGGAGGTCAATCTGTGTCTGATAGGACACTGCAAATGGAGATCAATCTGTGTCAGATAGGACACTGCAAATGGAGGTCAATCTGTGTCTGATAGGACACTGCAAATGGACATCAATCTGTGTCTGATAGGACACTGCAAATGGAGGTCAATCTGTGTCTGATAGGACACTGCAAATGGACATCAATCTGTGTCTGATAGGACACTGCAAATGGAGGTCAATCTGTGTCTGATAGGACACTGAAAAAGGACATCAATCTGTGTCTGATAGGACACTGCAAATGGAGGTCAATCTGTGACCGATAGGGCACTGCAAATGGACATCAATCTGTGTCTGATAGGACACTGCAAATGGACATCAATCTGTGTCTGATAGGACACTGCAAATGGGAATCAATCTGTGTCTGATAGGACACTGCAAATGGAGGTCAATCTGTGTCTGATAGGACACTGCAAATGGAGGTCAATCTGTGTCTGATAGGACACTGCAAATGGAGGTCAATCTGTGTCTGATAGGACACTGCAAATGGACATCAATCTGTGTCTGATAGGACACTGCAAATGGAGGTCAATCTGTGTCTGATAGGACACTTCAAATGGGCATCAATCTGTGTCTGATAGGACACTGCAAATGGACATCAATCTGTGTCTGATAGGACACTGCAAATGGAGGTCAATCTGTGTCTGATAGGACACTGCAAATGGAGGTCAATCTGTGTCTGATAGGACACTGCAAATGGAGGTCAATCTGTGTCTGATAGGACACTGCAAATGGACATCAATCTGTGTCTGATAGGACACTGCAAATGGAGGTCATCTGTGTCTGATAGGACACTGCAAATGGACAGTCAATCTGTGTCTGATAGGACACTGCAAATGGACGGTCAATCTGTGTCTGATAGGACACTGCAAATGGAGGTCAATCTGTGTCTGATAGGACACTGCAAATGGACGTCAATCTGTGTCTGATAGGACACTGCAAATGGAGCATCAATCTGTGTCTGATAGGACACTGCAAATGGACATCAATCTGTGTCTGATAGGACACTGCAAATGGACATCAATCTGTGTCTGATAGGACACTGCAAATGGAGGTCAATCTGTGTCTGATAGGACACTGCAAATGGAGGTCAATCTGTGTCTGATAGGACACTGCAAATGGAGGTCAATCTGTGTCTGATAGGACACTGCAAATGGAGGTCAATCTGTGTCTGATAGGACACTGCAAATGGACATCAATCTGTGTCTGATAGGACACTGCAAATGGACAGTCAATCTGTGTCTGATAGGACACTGCAAATGGACATCAATCTGTGTCTGATAGGACACTGCAAATGGACATCAATCTGTGTCTGATAGGACACTGCAAATGGAGGTCAATCTGTGTCTGATAGGACACTGCAAATGGAGGTCAATCTGTGTCTGATAGGACACTGCAAATGGACGGCAATCTGTGTCTGATAGGACACTGCAAATGGACAACAATCTGTGTCTGATAGGACACTGCAAATGGACGTCAATCTGTGTCTGATAGGACACTGCAAATGGACGGTCAATCTGTGTCTGATAGGACACTGCAAATGGACAGTCAATCTGTGTCTGATAGGACACTGCAAATGGACATCAATCTGTGTCTGATAGGACACTGCAAATGGAGGTCAATCTGTGTCTGATAGGACACTGCAAATGGACAGTCAATCTGTGTCTGATAGGACACTGCAAATGGAGGTCAATCTGTGTCTGATAGGACACTGCAAATGGACATCAATCTGTGTCTGATAGGACCCTGCAAATGGACATCAATCTGTGTCTGATAGGACACTGCAAATGGAGGTCAATCTGTGTCTGATAGGACACTGCAAATGGACATCAATCTGTGTCTGATAGGACACTGCAAATGGAGGTCAATCTGTGTCTGATAGGACACTGCAAATGGACATCAATCTGTGTCTGATAGGACACTGCAAATGGACATCAATCTGTGTCTGATAGGACACTGCAAATGGACATCAATCTGTGTCTGATAGGACACTGCAAATGGAGGTCAATCTGTGTCTGATAGGACACTGCAAATGGACATCAATCTGTGTCTGATAGGACACTGCAAATGGACATCAATCTGTGTCTGATAGGACACTGCAAATGGAGGTCAATCTGTGTCTGATAGGACACTGCAAATGGACATCAATCTGTGTCTGATAGGACACTGCAAATGGACGTCAATCTGTGTCTGATAGGACACTGCAAATGGAGGTCAATCTGTGTCTGATAGGACACTGCAAATGGAGGTCAATCTGTGTCTGATAGGACACTGCAAATGGAGGTCAATCTGTGTCTGATAGGACACTGCAAATGGAGGTCAATCTGTATCTGATAGGACACTGCAAATGGACATCAATCTGTGTCTGATAGGACACTGCAAATGGACATCAATCTGTGTCTGATAGGACACTGCAAATGGACATCAATCTGTGTCTGATAGGATAATGCAAATGGACATAAATCTGTGTCTGATAGGACACTGCAAATGGACGTCAATCTGTGTCTGATAGGACACAGCAAATGGAGTGCAATCTGTGTCTGATAGGACACTGCAAATGGAGGTCAATCTGTGTCTGATAGGACACTGCAAATGGACATCAATCTGTGTCTGATAGGACACTGCAAATGGACATCAATCTGTGTCTGATAGGACACTGCAAATGGAGGTCAATCTGTGTCTGATAGGACACTGCAAATGGACGTCAATCTGTGTCTGATAGGACACTGAAAATGGACATCAATCTGTGTCAGATAGGACACTGCAAATGGAGGTCAATCTGTGTCTGATAGGACACTGCAAATGGACATCAATCTGTGTCTGATAGGACACTGAAAATGGACATCAATCTGTGTCTGATAGGACACTGCAAATGGACATCAATCTGTGTCTGATAGGACACTGAAAATGGACAGGTCAATCTGTGTCTGATAGGACACTGCAAATGGAGGTCAATCTGTGTCTGATAGGACACTGCAAATGGAGGTCAATCTGTGTCTGATAGGACACTGCAAATGGAGTCAATCTGTGTCTGATAGGACACTGCAAATGGAGCTCAATCTGTGTCTGATAGGACACTGCAAATGGACGTCAATCTGTGTCTGATAGGACACTGCAAATGGACGGTCAATCTGTGTCTGATAGGACACTGCAAATGGACATCAATCTGTGTCTGATAGGACACTGCAAATGGACGTCAATCTGTGTCTGATAGGACACTGCAAATGGAGGTCAATCTGTGTCTGATAGGACACTGCAAATGGACATCAATCTGTGTCTGATAGGACACTGCAAATGGACATCAATCTGTGTCTGATAGGACACTGCAAATGGAGGTCAATCTGTGTCTGATAGGACACTGCAAATGGAGGTCAATCTGTGTCTGATAGGACACTGCAAATGGACATCAATCTGTGTCTGATAGGACACTGCAAATGGAGGTCAATCTGTGTCTGATAGGACACTGCAAATGGACATCAATCTGTGTCTGATAGGACACTGCAAATGGACATCAATCTGTGTCTGATAGGACACTGCAAATGGACATCAATCTCTGTCTGATAGGACACTGCAAATGGACATCAATCTGTGTCTGATAGGACACTGCAAATGGAGGTCAATCTGTGACTGATAGGACACTGCAAATGGAGGTCAATCTGTGTCTGATAGGACACTGCAAATGGAGGTCAATCTGTGTCCTATAGGACACTGCAAATGGACATCAATCTGTGTCTGATAGGACACTGCAAATGGAGGTCAATCTGTGTCTGATAGGACACTTCAAATGGGCATCAATCTGTGTCTGATAGGATACTGCAAATGGACATCAATCTGTGTCTGATAGGACACTGCAAATGGACATCCAATCTGTGTCTGATAGGGACACTGCAAATGGAGGTCAATCTGTGTCTGATAGGACACTGCAAATGGAGGTCAATCTGTGTCTGATAGGACACTGCAAATGGACATCAATCTGTGTCTGATAGGACCACTGCAAATGGAGATCAATCTGTGTCTGATAGGACACTGCAAATGGACATCAATCTGTGTCTGGTAGGACACTGCAAATGGACATCAATCTGTGTCTGATAGGACACTGCAAATGGCAGGTCAATCTGTGTCTGATAGGACACTACAAATGAGGTCAATCTGTGTCTGATAGGACACTGCAAATGGAGGTCAATCTGTGTCTGATAGGACACTGCAAATGGAGGTCAATCTGTGTCCGATAGGACACTGCAAATGGAGGTCAATCTGTGTCCGATAGGACACTGCAAATGGAGGACAATCTGTGTCTGATAGGACAGTGCAAATGGACATCAAGCTGTGTCTGATAGGACACTGCAAATGGACATCAATCTGTGTCTGATAGGACACTGCAAATGGAGGTCAATCTGTGTCTGATAGGACACTGCAAATGGACATCAATCTGTGTCTGATAGGATACTGCAAATGGAGGTCCATCTGTGTCTGATAGGACACTGCAAATGGATTTCAATCTGTGTCTGATAGGACACTGCAAATGGACATCAATCTGTGTCTGATAGGACACTGCAAATAGAGCTCAATCTGTGACTGATAGGACACTGCAAATGGAGGTCAATCTGTGTCTGATAGGACACTGCAAATGGCGGTCAATCTGTGTCTGATAGGACACTGCAAATGGAGGTCAATCTGTGTCTAATAGGACACTGCAAATGGACATCAATCTGTGACTAATAGGACACTGCAAATGGACATCAATCTGTGTCTGATAGGACCCTGCAAATGGACATCAATCTGTGTCTGATAGGACACTGCAAATGGAGCTCAATCTGTGTCTGATAGGACACTGCAAATGGAGGTCAATCTGTGTCTGATAGGACACTTCAAATGGGCATCAATCTGTGTCTGATAGGACACTGCAAATGGACATCAATCTGTGTCTGATAGGACACTGCAAATGGACTTCAATCTGTGTCTGATAGGACACTGCAAATGGAGGTCAATCTGTGTCTGATAGGACACTGCAAATGGACATCAATCTGTGTCTGATAGGACACTGCAAATGGACGTCAATCTGTGTCTGATAGGACACTGCAAATGGAGGTCAATCTGAGTCTGATAGGACACTGCAAATGGAGGTCAATCTGTGTCTGATAGGACACTGCAAATGGACGTCAATCTGTGTCTGATAGGACACTGCAAATGGACATCAATCTGTGTCTGATAGGACACTGCAAATGGAGCATCAATCTGTGTCTGATAGGACACTGCAAATGGACATCAATCTGTGTCTGATAGGACACTGCAAATGGAGGTCAATCTGTGTCTGATAGGACACTGCAAATGGAGGTCAATCTGTGTCTGATAGGACACTGCAAATGGAGGTCAATCTGTGTCTGATAGGACACTGCAAATGGACGTCAATCTGTGTCTGATAGAACACTGCAAATGGAGGTCAATCTGTGTCTGATAGGACACTGCAAATGGACAGTCAATCTGTGTCTGATAGGACACTGCAAATGGAGGTCAATCTGTGTCTGATAGGACACTGCAAATGGAGCTCAATCTGTGTCTGATAGGACACTGCAAATGGAGCATCAATCTGTGTCTGATAGGACACTGCAAATGGAGGTCAATCTGTGTCTGATAGGACACTGCAAATGGACGTCAATCTGTGTCTGATAGGACACTGCAAATGGACGTCAATCTGTGTCTGATAGGACACTGCAAATGGAGGTCAATCTGTGTCTGATAGGACACTGCAAATGGAGGTCAATCTGTGTCTGATAGGACACTGCAAATGGACAGTCAATCTGTGTCTGATAGGACACTGCAAATGGACAGTCAATCTGTGTCTGATAGGACACTGCAAATGGACATCAATCTGTGTCTGATAGGACACTGCAAATGGAGTCAATCTGTGTCTGATAGGACACTGCAAATGGACGTCAATCTGTGTCTGATAGGACACTGCAAATGGAGGTCAATCTGTGTCTGATAGGACACTGCAAATGGAGGTCAATCTGTGTCTGATAGGACACTGCAAATGGACATCAATCTGTGTCTGATAGGACACTGCAAATGGAGGTCAATCTGTGTCTGATAGGACAC
This sequence comes from Carcharodon carcharias, assembly GCF_017639515.1. NCBI lineage: Eukaryota > Metazoa > Chordata > Chondrichthyes > Lamniformes > Lamnidae > Carcharodon > Carcharodon carcharias. The sequence goes on from NW_024470845.1 coordinate 581,208, forward strand.
TGCAAATGGACAGGTCAATCTGTGTCTGACAGGACACTGCAAATGGAGGTCAATCTGTGTCTGATAGGACACTGCAAATGGACATCAATCTGTGTCTGATAGGACACTGCAAATGGACGTCAATCTGTGTCTGATAGGACACTGCAAATGGACATCAATCTGTGTCTGATAGGACACTGCAAATGGAGGTCAATCTGTGTCTGATAGGACACTGCAAATGGAAGTCAATCTGTGTCTGATAGGACACTGCAAATGGAGGTCAATCTGTGTCTGATAGGACACTGCAAATGGAGGTCAATCTGTGTCTGATAGGACACTGCAAATGGACATCAATCTGTGTCTGATAGGACACTGCAAATGGACATCAATCTGTGTCTGATAGGACACTGCAAATGGAGGTCAATCTGTGTCTGATAGGACACTGCAAATGGACTTCAATCTGTGTCTGATAGGACACTGCAAATGGACGTCAATCTGTGTCTGATAGGACACTGCAAATGGAGGTCAATCTGTGTCTGATAGGACACTGCAAATGGAGGTCAATCTGTGTCTGATAGGACACTGCAAATGGACATCAATCTGTGTCTGATAGGACACTGCAAATGGACGTCAATCTGTGTCTGATAGGACACTGCAAATGGACATCAATCTGTGTCTGATAGGACACTGCAAATGGAGGTCAATCTGTGTCTGATAGGACACTGCAAATGGAGGTCAATCTGTGTCTGATAGGACACTGCAAATGGACATCAATCTGTGTCTGATAGGACACTGCAAATGGAGCATCAATCTGTGTCTGATAGGACACTGCAAATGGAGGTCAATCTGTGTCTGATAGGACACTGCAAATGGACGTCAATCTGTGTCTGATAGGACACTGCAAATGGACAGTCAATCTGTGTCTGATAGGACACTGCAAATGGAGCATCAATCTGTGTCTGATAGGACACTGCAAATGGACATCAATCTGTGTCTGATAGGACACTGCAAATGGACATCAATCTGTGTCTGATAGGACACTGCAAATGGAGGTCAATCTGTGTCTGATAGGACACTGCAAATGGAGGTCAATCTGTGTCTGATAGGACACTGCAAATGGACGTCAATCTGTGTCTGATAGGACACTGCAAATGGAGTCAATCTGTGTCTGATAGGACACTGCAAATGGACATCAATCTGTGTCTGATAGGACACTGCAAATGGAGCATCAATCTGTGTCTGATAGGACACTGCAAATGGACATCAATCTGTGTCTGATAGGACACTGCAAATGGAGGTCAATCTGTGTCTGATAGGACACTGCAAATGGACATCAATCTGTGTCTGATAGGACACTGCAAATGGACGGTCAATCTGTGTCTGATAGGACACTGCAAATGGAGCTCAATCTGTGTCTGATAGGACACTGCAAATGGACATCAATCTGTGTCTGATAGGACACTGCAAATGGACAGTCAATCTGTGTCTGATAGGACACTGCAAATGGAGCATCAATCTGTGTCTGATAGGACACTGCAAATGGACGTCAATCTGTGTCTGATAGGACACTGCAAATGGAGCTCAATCTGTGTCTGATAGGACACTGCAAATGGAGGTCAATCTGTGTCTGATAGGACACTGCAAATGGACGTCAATCTGTGTCTGATAGGACACTGCAAATGGAGGTCAATCTGTGTCTGATAGGACACTGCAAATGGAGGTCAATCTGTGTCTGATAGGACACTGCAAATGGACATCAATCTGTGTCTGATAGGACACTGCAAATGGACGTCAATCTGTGTCTGATAGGACACTGCAAATGGAGCATCAATCTGTGTCTGATAGGACACTGCAAATGGAAGTCAATCTGTGTCTGATAGGACACTGCAAATGGACGTCAATCTGTGTCTGATAGGACACTGCAAATGGAGGTCAATCTGTGTCTGATAGGACACTGCAAATGGACATCAATCTGTGTCTGATAGGACACTGCAAATGGAGGTCAATCTGTGTCTGATAGGACACTGCAAATGGACATCAATCTGTGACTGATAGGACACTGCAAATGGAGGTCAATCTGTGTCTGATAGGACACTGCAAATGGACGTCAATCTGTGTCTGATAGGACACTGCAAATGGAGGTCAATCTGTGTCTGATAGGACACTGCAAATGGACATCAATCTGTGTCTGATAGGACACTGCAAATGGACATCAATCTGTGTCTGATAGGACACTGCAAATGGAGGTCAATCTGTGTCTGATAGGACACTGCAAATGGACATCAATCTGTGTCTGATAGGACACTGCAAATGGAGGTCAATCTGTGTCTGATAGGACACTGCAAATGGACATCAATCTGTGTCTGATAGGACACTGCAAATGGACATCAATCTGTGTCTGATAGGACACTGCAAATGGAGGCATCAATCTGTGTCTGATAGGACACTGCAAATGGACAGTCAATCTGTGTCTGATAGGACACTGCAAATGGACGGCAATCTGTGTCTGATAGGACACTGCAAATTGAACAGTCAATCTGTGTCTGATAGGACACTGCAAATGGACGTCAATCTGTGTCTGATAGGACACTGCAAATGGAGGTCAATCTGTGTCTGATAGGACACTGCAAATGGAGGTCAATCTGTGTCTGATAGGACACTGCAAATGTACATCATTCTGTGTCTGATAGGACACTGCAAATGGAGGTCAATCTGTGTCCGATAGGACACTGCAAATGGAGCTCAATCTGTGTCTGATAGGACACTGCAAATGGAGGTCAATCTGTGTCTGATAGGACACTGCAAATGGAGGTCAATCTGTGTCTGATAGGACACTGCAAATGGAGGTCAATCTGTGTCTGATAGGATACTGCAAATGGAGGTCCATCTGTGTCTGATAGGACACTGCAAAAGGAGTGCAATCTGTGTCTGATAGGACACTGCAAATGGACATCAATCTGTGTCTGTTAGGACACTGCAAATGGAGGTCAATCTGTGTCTGATAGGACACTGCAAATGGAGGTCAATCTGTGTCTGATAGGACACTGCAAATGGAGGTCAATCTGTGACTGATAGGACACTGCAAATGGATATCAATCTGTGTCTGATAGGACACTGCAAATGGAGGTCAATCTGTGACTGATAGGACACTGCAAATGGACGTCAATATGTGTCTGATAGGACACTGCAAATGGACATCAATCTGTGTTTGATAGGACACTGCAAATGGACATCAATCTGTGTCTGATAGGACACTGCAAATGGAGTCAATCTGTGTCTGATAGGACACTGCAAATGGAGCGTCAATCTGTGTCTGATAGGACACTGCAAATGGACATCAATCTGTGTCTGATAGGACACTGCAAATGGAGGTCAATCTGTGTCTGATAGGACACTGCAAATGGACATCAATATGTGTCTCATAGGACTTTGCAAATGGACATCAATCTGTGTCTGATAGGACACTGCAAATGGAGTTCAATCTGTGTCTGATAGGACACTGCAAATGGAGGTCGATCTGTGTCTTATTGACACTGCAAATGGAGATCAATCTGTGTCTGATAGGACACTGCAAATGGAGGTCAATCTGTGTCTGATAGGACACTGCAAATGGACATCAATCTGTGTCTGATAGGACACTGGCAAATGGACGATCAATCTGTGTCTGATAGGACACTGCAAATGGACATCAATCTGTGTCTGATAGGACACTGCAAATGGACAGTCAATCTGTGTCTGATAGGACACTGCAAATGGACGTCAATCTGTGTCTGATAGGACACTGCAAATGGAGGTCAATCTGTGTCTGATAGGACACTGCAAATGGACAGTCAATCTGTGTCTGATAGGACACTGCAAATGGAAGTCAATCTGTGTCTGATAGGACACTGCAAATGGACATCAATCTGTGTCTGATAGGACACTGCAAATGGAGTCAATCTGTGTCTGATAGGACACTGCAAATGGACAGTCAATCTGTGTCTGATAGGACACTGCAAATGGAGTCAATCTGTGTCTGATAGGACACTGCAAATGGAGGTCAATCTGTGTCTGATAGGACACTGCAAATGGAAGCTCAATCTGTGTCTGATAGGACACTGCAAATGGACATCAATCTGTGTCTGATAGGACACTGCAAATGGACATCAATCTGTGTCTGATAGGACACTGCAAATGGACATAAATCTGTGTCTGATAGGACACTGCAAATGGACATCAATCTGTGTCTGATAGGACACTGCAAATGGAGGTCAATCTGTTTCTGATAGGACACTTCAAATGGGCATCAATCTGTGTCTGATAGGACACTGCAAATGGACATCAATCTGTGTCTGATAGGACACTGCAAATGGACATCAATCTGTGTCTGATAGGACAGTGCAAATGGAGGTCAATCTGTGTCTGATAGGACACTGCAAATGGAGGTCAATCTGTGTCTGATAGGACACTGCAAATGGAGGTCAATCTGTGTCTGATAGGGACACTGCAAATGGAGGTCAATCTGTGTCTGATAGGACACTGCAAATGGAGGTCATCTGTGTCTGATAGGACACCTGCAAATGGAGGTCAATCTGTGTCTGATAGGACACTGCAAATGGACGTCAATCTGTGTCTGATAGGACACTGCAAATGGACAGTCAATCTGTGTCTGATAGGACACTGCAAATGGAGGTCAATCTGTGTCTGATAGGACACTGCAAATGGAGGTCAATCTGTGTCTGATAGGACACTGCAAATGGAGGTCAATCTGTGTCTGATAGGACACTGCAAATGGAGGTCAATCTGTGTCTGATAGGACACTGCAAATGGAGTCAATCTGTGTCTGATAGGACACTGCAAATGGACATCAATCTGTGTCTGATAGGACACTGCAAATGGAGGTCAATCTGTGTCTGATAGGACACTGCAAATGGAGGTCAATATGTGTCTGATAGGACACTGCAAATGACATCAATCTGTGTCTGATAGGACACTGCAAATGGAGGTCAATCTGTGTCTGATAGGACACTGCAAATGGACATCAATCTGTGTCTGATAGGACACTGCAAATGGACGTCAATCTGTGTCTGATAGGACACTGCAAATGGAGGTCAATCTGTGTCTGATAGGACACTGCAAATGGAGGTCAATCTGTGTCTGATAGGACACTGCAAATGGACGTCAATCTGTGTCTGATAGGAAACTGCAAATGGAGGTCAACCTGTGTCTGATAGGATATTGCAAATAGACGTCAATCTGTCTCTTGTAGGACACTGCAAATGGAGGTCAATCTGTGTCTGATAGGACACTGCAAATGGAGGTCAATCTGTGTCTGATAGGACACTGCAAATGGACATCAATCTGTGTCTGATAGGACACTGCAAATGGACATCAATCTGTGTCTGATAGGACACTGCAAATGACTCAATCTGTGTCTGATAGGACACTGCAAATGGAGGTCAATCTGTGTCTGATTGGACACTGCAAATGGAGGCAATCTGTGTCTGATAGGACACTGCAAATGGAGGTCAATCTGTGTCTGATAGGACACTGCAAATGGACATCAATCTGTGTCTGATAGGACACTGCAAATGGACATCAATCTGTGTCTGATAGGACACTGCAAATGGAGGTCAATCTGTGTCTGATAGGACACTGCAAATGGAGGTCAATCTGTATCTGATAGGACACTGCAATTGGAAGTCAATCTGTGTCTGATAGGACACTGCAAATGGACATCAATGTGTGTCTGATAGGACACTGCAAATGGACATCAATCTGTGTCCGATAGGACACTGCAAATCGACATCAATCTGTGTCTGATAGGACACTGCAAATGGACATCAATCTGTGTCTGATAGGACACTGCAAATGGACATCAATCTGTGTCTGATAGGACACTGCAAATGGACATCAATCTGTGTCTGATAGGACACTGCAAATGGACATCAATCTGTGTCTGATAGGACACTGCAAATGGACATCAATCTGTGTCTGATAGGACACTGCAAATGGAGGTCAATCTGTGTCTGATAGGACACTGCAAATGGAGGTCAATCTGTGTCTGATAGGACACTGCAAATGGAGGTCAATCTGTGTCTGATAGGACACTGCAAATGGACATCAATCTGTGTCTGATAGGACACTGCAAATGGAGGTCAATCTGTGTCTGATAGGACACTGCAAATGGACGTCAATCTGTGTCTGATAGGACACTGCAAATGGACGGCAATCTGTGTCTGATAGGACACTGCAAATGGACATCAATCTGTGTCTGATAGGACACTGCAAATGGAGGTCAATCTGTGTCTGATTGGATACTGCAAATGGAAGGTCAATCTGTGTCTGATAGGACACTGCAAATGGAAGGTCAATCTGTGTCTGATAGGACACTGCAAATGGAGCATCAATCTGTGTCTGATAGGACACTGCAAATGGAGATCAATCTGTGTCAGATAGGACACTGCAAATGGAGGTCAATCTGTGTCTGATAGGACACTGCAAATGGAGGTCAATCTGTGTCTGATAGGACACTGCAAATGGACATCAATCTGTGTCTGATAGGACACTGCAAATGGAGGTCAATCTGTGTCTGATAGGACACTGCAAATGGAGGTCAATCTGTGTCTGATAGGACACTGCAAATGGACGTCAATCTGTGTCTGATAGGACACTGCAAATGGACGTCAATCTGTGTCTGATAGGATAATGCAAATGGACATAAATCTGTGTCTGATAGGACACTGCAAATGGAGTTCAATCTGTGTCTGATAGGAGCCTGCAAATGGACATCAATCTGTGTCTGATAGGACACTGCAAATGGAGGTCAATCTGTGTCTGATAGGACACTGCAAATGGACATCAATCTGTGTCTGATAGGACACTGCAAATGGACGTCAATCTGTGTCTGATAGGACACTGCAAATGGACATCAATCTGTGTCTGATAGGACACTGCAAATGGACATCAATCTGTGTCTGATAGGACACTGCAAATGGACATCAATCTGTGTCTGATAGGACACTGCAAATGGAGGTCAATCTGTGTCTGATAGGACACTGCAAATGGACGTCAATCTGTGTCTGATAGGACACTGCAAATGGAGGTCAATCTGTGTCTGATAGGACACTGCAAATGGACATCAATCTGTGTCTGATAGGACACTGCAAATGGACGTCAATCTGTGTCTGATAGGACACTGCAAATGGAGGTCAATCTGTGTCTGATAGGACACTGCAAATGGACATCAATCTGTGTCTGATAGGACACTGCAAATGGACAGTCAATCTGTGTCTGATAGGACACTGCAAATGGAGGTCAATCTGTGTCTGATAGGACACTGCAAATGGAGCATCAATCTGTGTCTGATAGGACACTGCAAATGGAGTCAATCTGTGTCTGATAGGACACTGCAAATGGAGGTCAATCTGTGTCTGATAGGACACTGCAAATGGAGGTCAATCTGTGTCTGATAGGACACTGCAAATGGACATCAATCTGTGTCTGATAGGACACTGCAAATGGAGGTCAATCTGTGTCTGATAGGACACTGCAAATGGACATCAATCTGTGTCAGATAGGACACTGCAAATGGAGGTCAATCTGTGTCTGATAGGACACTGCAAATGGACATCAATCTGTGTCTGATAGGACACTGCAAATGGAGGTCAATCTGTGACTGATAGGACACTGCAAATGGACGTCAATCTGTGTCTGATAGGACACTGCAAATGGAGTGCAATCTGTGTCTGATAGGACACTGCAAATGGAGGTCAATCTGTGTCTGATAGGACACTGCAAATGGACGGCAATCTGTGTCTGATAGGACACTGCAAATGGACATCAATCTGTGTCTGATAGGACACTGCAAATGGAGGTCAATCTGAGTCTGATAGGACACTGCAAATGGACGTCAATCTGTGTCTGATAGGACACTGCAAATGGACATCAATCTGTGTCTGATAGGACACTGCAAATGGAGGTCAATCTGTGTCTGATAGGACACTGCAAATGGACATCAATCTGTGTCTGATAGGACACTGCAAATGGACATCAATCTGTGTCTGATAGGACACTGCAAATGGAGTCAATCTGTGTCTGATAGGACACTGCAAATGGAGCATCAATCTGTGTCTGATAGGACACTGCAAATGGACATCAATCTGTGTCTGATAGGACACTGCAAATGGAGTCAATCTGTGTCTGATAGGACACTGCAAATGGAGGTCAATCTGTGTCTGATAGGACACTGCAAATGGACAGTCAATCTGTGTCTGATAGGACACTGCAAATGGAGGTCAATCTGTGTCTGATAGGACACTGCAAATGGAGTCAATCTGTGTCTGATAGGACACTGCAAATGGACATCAATCTGTGTCTGATAGGACCATGCAAATGGACATCAATCTGTGTCTGATAGGACACTGCAAATCGACATCAATCTGTGTCTGATAGGACACTGGCAAATGGGCTGTCAATCTGTGTCTGATAGGACACTGCAAATGGACATCATCTGTGTCTGATAGGACACTGCAAATGGACTTCAATCTGTGTCTGATAGGACACTGCAAATGGAGGTCAATCTGTGTCTGATAGGACAACTGCAAAATGGAGGTCAATCTGTGTCTGATAGGACACTGCAAATGGAGGTCAATCTGTGTCTGATAGGACACTGCAAATGGAGGTCAATCTGTGTCTGATAGGACACTGCAGAATGGACATCATCTGGTGTCCTGGATTAGGACACTGCAAATGCACCTCAATCTGTGTCAGATAGGACATTGCAAATGGACATCAATCTGTTTCTGATAGGACACTGCAAATGGACATCAATGCGTGTCTGATAGGACACTGCCAAATGATGATCAATCTGTGTCTGATAGACACTGCAAATGGAGGTCAATCTGTGTCTGATAGGACACTGCAAATGGAGGTCAATCTGTGTCTGATAGGACACTGCAAATGGAGGTCAATCTGTGTCTGATAGGACACTGCAAATGGACATCAATCTGTGTCTGATAGGACACTGCAAATGGACGTCAATCTGTGTCTGATAGGACACTGCAAATGGACAGTCAATCTGTGTCTGATAGGACACTGCAAATGGACAGTCAATCTGTGTCTGATTAGACACTGCAAATGGAGTCAATCTGTGTCTGATAGGACACTGCAAATGGAGGTCAATCTGTGTCTGATAGGACACTGCAAATGGACATCAATCTGTGTCTGATAGGATACTGCAAATGGAGCTCAATCTGTGTCTGATAGGACACTGCAAATGGACATCAATCTGTGTCTGATAGGACACTGCAAATGGACATCAATCTGTGTCTGATAGGACACTGCAAATGGAGTCAATCTGTGTCTGATAGGACACTGCAAATGGACGGTCAATCTGTGTCTGATAGGACACTGCAAATGGACGTCAATCTGTGTCTGATAGGACACTGCAAATGGACATCAATCTGTGTCTGATAGGACACTGCAAATGGACATCAATCTGTGTCTGATAGGACACTGCAAATGGACATCAATCTGTGTCTGATAGGACACTGCAAATGGAGATCAATCTGTGTCTGATAGGACACTGCAAATGGACGTCAATCTGTGTCTGATAGGACACTGCAAATGGAGGTCAATCTGTGTCTGATAGGACACTGCAAATGGAGGTCAATCTGTGTCTGATAGGACACTGCAAATGGAGGTCAATCTGTGTCTGATAGGACACTGCAAATGGACGTCAATCTGTGTCTGATAGGACACTGCAAATGGACGTCAATCTGTGTCTGATAGGACACTGCAAATGGACATCAATCTGTGTCTGATAGGACACTGCAAATGGACTTCAATCTGTGTCTGATAGGACACTGCAAATGGACATCAATCTGTGTCTGATAGGACACTGCAAATGGACAGTCAATCTGTGTCTGATAGGACACTGCAAATGGACGTCAATCTGTGTCTGATAGGACACTGCAAATGGACATCAATCTGTGTCTGATAGGACACTGCAAATGGAGGTCAATCTGTGTCTGATAGGACACTGCAAATGGAGCATCAATCTGTGTCTGATAGGACACTGCAAATGGAAGTCAATCTGTGTCTGATAGGACACTGCAAATGGACGTCAATCTGTGTCTGATAGGACACTGCAAATGGAGGTCAATCTGTGTCTGATAGGACACTGCAAATGGAGGTCAATCTGTGTCTGATAGGACACTGCAAATGGACATCAATCTGTGTCTGATAGGACACTGCAAATGGACGTCAATCTGTGTCTGATAGGACACTGCAAATGGACATCAATCTGTGTCTGATAGGACACTGCAAATGGACATCAATCTGTGTCTGATAGGACACTGCAAATGGAGGTCAATCTGTGTCTGATAGGACACTGCAAATGGGCATCAATCTGTGTCTGATAGGACACTGCAAATGGAGGTCAATCTGTGTCTGATAGGACACTGCAAATGGATGTCAATCTGTGTCTGATAGGACACTGCAAATGGACATCAATCTTTGTCTGATAGGACACTGCAAATGGACGTCAATCTGTGTCTGATAGGACACTGCAAATGGACATCAATCTGTGTCTGATAGGACACTGCAAATGGAGGTCAATCTGTGTCTGATAGGACACTGCAAATGGACATCAATCTGTGTCTGATAGGACACTGCAAATGGACGTCAATCTGTGTCTGATAGGACACTGCAAATGGACGTCAATCTGTGTCTGATAGGACACTGCAAATGGACGGTCAATCTGTGTATGATAGGACACTGCAAATGGACAGTCAATCTGTGTCTGATAGGACACTGCAAATGGAGGTCAATCGGTGACTGATAGGACACTGCAAATGGACGTCAATCTGTGTCTGATAGGACACTGCAAATGGACGTCAATCTGTGTCTGATAGGACACTGCAAATGGAGGTCAATCTGTGTCTGATAGGACACTGCAAATGGAGGTCAATCTGTGTCTGATAGGACACTGCAAATGGACATCAATCTGTGTCTGATAGGACACTGCAAATGGAAGTCAATCTGTGTCTGATAGGACACTGCAAATGGAGGTCAATCTGTGTCTGATAGGACACTGCAAATGGACATCAATCTGTGTCTGATAGGACACTGCAAATGGAGGTCAATCTGTGTCTGATAGGACACTGCAAATGGACAGTCAATCTGTGTCTGATAGGACACTGCAAATGGACATCAATCTGTGTCTGATAGGACACTGCAAATGGACATCAATCTGTGTCTGATAGGACACTGCAAATGGACGTCAATCTGTGACTGATAGGAGACTGAAAATGGAGGGCAATCTGTGTCTGATAGGACACTGCAAATGGAGGTCAATCTGTGTCTGATAGGACACTGCAAATGGAGGTCAATCTGTGTCTGATAGGACACTGCAAATGGAAGTCAATCTGTGTCTGATAGGACACTGCAAATGGAGGTCAATCTGTGTCCGATGGGACACTGCAAATGGACATCAATCTGTGTCTGATAGGACACTGCAAATGGAGGTCAATCTGTGTCTGATAGGACACTGCAAATGGAGGTCAATCTGTGTCTGATAGGACACTGCAAATGGAGGTCAATCTGTGTCTGATAGGACACTGCAAATGGAGGTCAATCTGTGTCTGATAGGACACTGCAAATGGACATCAATCTGTGTCTGATAGGGCACTGCAAATGGACATCAATCTGTGTCTGATAGGACACTGCAAATGGAGGTCAATCTGTGTCTGATAGGACACTGCAAATGGACATCAATCTGTGTCTGATAGGACACTGCAAATGGAGGTCAATCTGTGTCTGATAGGACACTGCAAATGGAGGTCAATCTGTGTCTGATAGGACACTGCAAATGGACATCAATCTGTGTCTGATAGGACACTGCAAATGGACGTCAATCTGTGTCTGATAGGACACTGCAAATGGAGGTCAATCTGTGTCTGATAGGACACTGCAAATGGAGGTCAATCTGTGTCTGATAGGACACTGCAAGTGGACATCAATCTTTGTCTGATAGGACACTGCAAATGGACGTCAATCTGTGTCTGATAGGACACTGCAAATGGACATCAATCTGTGTCTGATAGGACACTGCAAATGGATGTCAATCTGTGACCGATAGGGCACTGCAAATGGGACATCAATCTGTGTCTGATAGGACACTGCAAATGGACATCAATCTGTGTCTGATAGGACACTGCAAATGGACCTCAATCTGTGTCTGATAGGACACTGCAAATGGAGGTCAATCTGTGACTGATAGGACACTGCAAATGGACATCAATCTGTGTCTGATAGGACACTGCAAATCGAGGTCAATCTGTGTCTGATAGGACACTGCAAATAGAGGTCAATCTGTGTCTGATAGGACACTGCAAATGGACATCAATCTGTGTCTGATAGGACACTGCAAATGGACATCAATCTGTGTCTGATAGGACACTGCAAATGGAGGTCAATCTGTGTCTGATAGGACACTGCAAATGGAGGTCAATCTGTGTCTGATAGGACACTGCAAATGGACGTCAATCTGTGTCTGATAGGACACTGCAAATGGACATCAATCTGTGTCTGATAGGACACTGCAAATGGACGTCAATCTGTGTCTGATAGGACACTGCAAATGGACGGTCAATCTGTGTCTGATAGGACACTGCAAATGGAGGTCAATCTGTGTCTGATAGGACACTGCAAATGGAGGTCAATCTGTGTCTGATAGGACACTGCAAATGGACGTCAATCTGTGTCTGATAGGACACTGCAAATGGAGGTCAATCTGTGTCTGATAGGACACTGCAAATGGACATCAATCTGTGTCTGATAGGACACTGCAAATGGACATCAATCTGTGTCTGATAGGACACTGCAAATGGACATCAATCTGTGTCTGATAGGACACTGCAAATGGACATCAATCTGTGTCTGATAGGACACTGCAAATGGAGCATCAATCTGTGTCTGATAGGACACTGCAAATGGAGGTCAATCTGTGTCTGATAGGACACTGCAAATGGACGTCAATCTGTGTCTGATAGGACACTGCAAATGGACGTCAATCTGTGTCTGATAGGACACTGCAAATGCACGTCAATCTGTGTCTGATAGGAGACTGCAAATGGAGGTCAATCTGTGACTGATAGGACACTGCAAATGGACATCAATCTGTGTCTGATAGGACACTGCAAATGGAGCATCAATCTGTGTCAGATAGGACACTGCAAATGGAGGTCAATCTGTGTCTGATAGGACACTGCAAATGGACGTCAATCTGTGTCTGATAGGACACTGCAAATGGAGGTCAATCTGTGTCTGATAGGACACTGCAAATGGACGTCAATCTGTGTCTGATAGGACACTGCAAATGGAGGTCAATCTGTGTCTGATAGGACACTGCAAATGGACGGCAATCTGTGTCTGATAGGACACTGCAAATGGACATCAATCTGTGTCTGATAGGACACTGCAAATGGAGGTCAATCTGTGTCTGATAGGACACTGCAAATGGAGTCAATCTGTGTCTGATAGGACACTGCAAATGGAGTCAATCTGTGTCTGATAGGACACTGCAAATGGAGGTCAATCTGTGTCTGATAGGACACTGCAAATGGAGGTCAATCTGTGTCTGATAGGACACTGCAAATGGAGTCAATCTGTGTCTGATAGGACACTGCAAATGGACATCAATCTGTGTCTGATAGGACACTGCAAATGGACATCAATCTGTGTCTGATAGGACACTGCAAATGGAGTCAATCTGTGTCTGATAGGACACTGCAAATGGACATCAATCTGTGTCTGATAGGACACTGCAAATGGACGTCAATCTGTGTCTGATAGGACACTGCAAATGGAGGTCAATCTGTGTCTGATAGGACACTGCAAATGGAGGTCAATCTGTGTCTGATAGGACACTGCAAATGGACATCAATCTGTGTCTGATAGGACACTGCAAATGGAGGTCAATCTGTGTCTGATAGGACACTGCAAATGGACGTCAATCTGTGTCTGATAGGACACTGCAAATGGACGATCAATCTGTGTCTGATAGGACACTGCAAATGGACATCAATCTGTGTCTGATAGGACACTGCAAATGGACGTCAATCTGTGTCTGATAGGACACTGCAAATGGAGGTCAATCTGTGTCTGATAGGACACTGCAAATGGACATCAATCTGTGTCTGATAGGACACTGCAAATGGACATCAATCTGTGTCTGATAGGACACTGCAAATGGACGATCAATCTGTGTCTGATAGGACACTACAAATGGAGGTCAATCTGTGTCTGTTTGGACACTGCAAATGGACATCAATCTGTGTCTGATATGGCACTGCAAATGGAGGTCAATCTGTGTCTGATACGACACTGCAAATGGACATCAATCTGTGTCTGATAGGACACTGCAAATGGAGGTCAATCTGTGTCTGATAGGACACTGCAAATGGAGGTCAATCTGTGTCTGATAGGACACTGCAAATGGACAGTCAATCTGTGTCTGATAGGACACTGCAAATGGAGGTCAATCTGTGTCTGATAGGACACTGCAAATGGACATCAATCTGTGTCTGATAGGACACTGCAAATGGACATCAATCTGTGTCTGATAGGACACTGCAAATGGACATCAATCTGTGTCTGATAGGACACTGCAAATGGAGGTCAATCTGTGTCTGATAGGACACTGCAAATGGACGTCAATCTGTGTCTGATAGGACACTGCAAATGGAGGTCAATCTGTGTCTGATAGGACACTGCAAATGGACATCAATCTGTGTCTGATAGGACACTGCAAATGGAGTTCAATCTGTGTCTGATAGGACACTGCAAATGGAGGTCAATCTGTGTCTGATAGGACACTGCAAATGGAAGTCAATCTGTGTCTGATAGGACACTGCAAATGGACATCAATCTGTGTCTGATAGGACACTGCAAATGGAAGTCAATCTGTGTTTGATAGGACAGTGCAATTGGAGGTTAATCTGTGTCTGATAGGACACTGCAAATGGACGTCAATCTGTGTCTGATAGGACACTGCAAATGGAGGTCAATCTGTGTCTGATAGGACACTGCAAATGGAGGTCAATCTGTGTCTGATAGGACACTGCAAATGGAAGTCAATCTGTGTCTGATAGGACACTGCAAATGGAAGTCAATCTGTGTCTGATAGGACACTGCAAATGGAGTGCAATCTGTGTCTGATAGGATACTGCAAATGGAGATCAATCTGTGTCTGATAGGACACTGCAAATGGACGTCAATCTGTGTCAGATAGGTCCCTGCAAATGGACATCAATCTGTGTCTGATAGGACACTGCAAATGGAGGTCAATCTGTGTCTGATAGGACACTGCAAATGGACATCAATCTGTGTCTGATAGGACACTGCAAATGGAGGTCAATCTGTGTCTGATAGGACACTGCAAATGGACATCAATCTGTGTCTGATAGGACACTGCAAATGGACATCAATCTGTGTCTGATAGGACACTGCAAATGGGACATCAATCTGTGTCTGATAGGAACACTGCAAATGGACGATCAATCTGTGTCTGATAGGACACTGCAAATGGACAGGTCAATCTGTGTCTGATAGGACACTGCAAATGGAGGTCAATCTGTGTCTGATAGGACACTGCAAATGGACATCAATCTGTGTCTGATAGGACACTGCAAATGGAGGTCAATCTGTGTCTGATAGGACACTGCAAATGGACATCAATCTGTGACTGATAGGACACTGCAAATGGACGTCAATCTTTGTCTGATAGGACACTGCAAATGGACATCAATCTGTGTCTGATAGGACACTGCAAATTGACATCAATCTGTGTCTGATAGGACACTGCAAATGGTGGTCAATCTGTGTCAGATAGGACACTGCAAATGGAGGTCAATCTGTGTCTGATAGGACACTGAAAATGGACATCAATCTGTGTCAGATAGGACACTGCAAATGGAGGGTCAATCTGTGTCTGATAGGACACTGCAAATGGACATCAATCTGTGTCTGATAGGACACTGCAAATGGAGGTCAATCTGTGTCTGATAGGACACTGCAAATGGACATCAATCTGTGTCTGATAGGACACTGCAAATGGACATCAATCTGTGTCTGATAGGACACTGCAAATGGACATCAATCTGTGTCTGATAGGACACTGCAAATGGACGTCAATCTGTGTCTGATAGGACACTGCAAATGGACGTCAATCTGTGTCTGATAGGACACTGCAAATGGAGGTCAATCTGTGTCTGATAGGAAACTGCAAGTGGACATCAATCTGTGTCTGATAGGACACTGCAAATGGACGTCAATCTGTGTCTGATAGGACACTGCAAATGGACATCAATCTGTGTCTGATAGGACACTGCAAATGGAGGTCAATCTGTGTCTGATAGGACACTGCAAATGGACTTCAATCTGTGTCTGATAGGACACTGCAAATGGAGGTCAATCTGTGTCTGATAGGACACTGCAAATGGAGGTCAATCTGTGTCTGATAGGACACTGCAAATGGACATCAATCTGTGTCTGATAGGACACTGCAAATGGAGGTCAATCTGTGTCTGATAGGACACTGCAAATGGACGTCAATCTGTGTCTGATAGGACACTGCAAATGGAGGTCAATCTGTGTCTGATAGGACACTGCAAATGGACATCAATCTGTGACTGATAGGACACTGCAAATGGAGGTCAATCTGTGTCTGATAGGACACTGCAAATGGACATCAATCTGTGTCTGATAGGACACTGCAAATGGACATCAATCTGTGTCTGATAGGACACTGCAAATGGACATCAATCTGTGTCTGATAGGACACTGCAAATGGACATCAATCTGTGTCTGATAGGACACTGCAAATGGACAGTCAATCTGTGTCTGATAGGACACTGCAAATGGAGGTCAATCTGTGTCTGATAGGACACTGCAAATGGAGGTCAATCTGTGTCTGATAGGACACTGCAAATGGACGTCAATCTGTGTCTGATAGTACACTGCAAATGGAGATCAATCTGTGTCTGATAGGATACTGCAAATGGAGGTCAATCTGTGTCTGATAGGACACTGCAAATGGAGGTCAATCTGTGTCTGATAGGACCCTGCAAATGGACATCAATCTGTGTCTGATAGAACACTGCAAATGGAGGTCAATCTGTGTCTGATAGGACACTGCAAATGGACGTCAATCTGTGTCTGATAGGACACTGCAAATGGAGTGCAATCTGTGTCTGATAGGACACTGCAAATGGACATCAATCTGTGTCTGATAGGACACTGCAAATGGAGGTCAATCTGTGTCTGATAGGACACTGCAAATGGACATCAATCTGTGTCTGATAGGACACTGCAAATGGAGGTCAATCTGTGTCTGATAGGACACTGCAAATGGAGGTCAATCTGTGTCTGATAGGACACTGCAAATGGAGGTCAATCTGTGTCTGATAGGACACTGCAAATGGAGGTCAATCTGTGTCTGATAGGACACTGAAAATGGAGGTCAATCTGTGTCTGATAGGACACTGCAAATGGACATCAATCTGTGTCTGATAGGACACTGCAAATGGAGGATCAATCTGTGTCTGATAGACACTGCAAATGGAGGTCAATCTGTGTCTGATAGGACACTGCAAATGGAGGTCAATCTGTGTCTGATAGGAAACTGCAAATGGACATCAATCTGTGTCTGATAGGACACTGCAAATGGAGGGCAATCTGTGTCTGATGGAACACTGCCAATGGAGGTCAATCTGTGTCTAATAGAACACTGCAAATGGAGGTCAATCTGTGTCTGATAGGACACTGCAAATGGACATCAATCTGTGTCTGATAGGACACTGCAAATGGACATCAATCTGTGTCTGATAGGACACTGCAAATGGACATCAATCTGTGTCTGATAGGACACTGCAAATGGACATCAATCTGTGTCTGATAGGACACTGCAAATGGAGGTCAATCTGTGTCTGATAGGACACTGCAAATGGACATCAATCTGTGTCTGATTGGACACTGCAAATGGAAGTCAATCTGTGTCTGATAGGACACTGCAAATGGACATCAATCTGTGTCTGATAGGACACTGCAAATGGAAGTCAATCTGTGTTTGATAGGACAGTGCAAATGGACAGTCAATCTGTGTCTGATAGGACACTGCAAATGGACAGTCAATCTGTGTCTGATAGGACACTGCAAATGGAGGTCAATCTGTGTCTGATAGGACACTGCAAATGGACATCAATCTGTGTCTGATAGGACACTGCAAATGGACGGCAATCTGTGTCTGATAGGGCACTGCAAATGGACATCAATCTGTGTCTGATAGGACACTGCAAATGGACGGCAATCTGTGTCTGATAGGACTACTGCAAATGGACAGTCAATCTGTGTCTGATAGGACACTGCAAATGGACAGTCAATCTGTGTCTGATAGGACACTGCAAATGGACATCAATCTGTGTCTGATAGGACACTGCAAATGGACATCAATCTGTCTCTGATAGGACACTGCAAATGGACATCAATCTGTGTCTGATAGGACACTGCAAATGGACGTCAATCTGTGTCTGATAGGACACTGCAAATGGACATCAATCTGTGTCTGACAGGACAATGCAAATGGACATCAAACTGTGTCTGATAGGACACTGCAAAAGGACATCAATCGGTGACTGATAGGAGAATGCAAATGGACGTCAATCTGTCTCTGATAGGACACTGCAAATGGACATCAATCTGTGTCTGATAGGACACTGCAAATGGACATCTATCCGTGTCTGATAGGACACTGCAAATGGAGGGTCAATCTGTGTCTGATAGGACACTGCAAATGGAGGTCAATCTGTGTCTGATAGGACACTGCAAATGGAATCAATCTGTGTCTGATAGGACACTGCAAATGGAGGTCAATCTGTGTCTGATAGGACACTGCAAATGGACGTCAATCTGTGTCTGATAGGACACTGCAAATGGACGTCAATCTGTGTCTGATAGGACACTGCAAATGGAGGTCAATCTGTGTCTGATAGGACCCTGCAAATGGAGGTCAATCTGTGACCGATAGGACACTGAAAATGGACGTCAATATGTGTCTGATAGGACACTGCAAATGGACATCAATCTGTGTCTGATAGGACACTGCAAATGGACATCAATCTGTGTCTGATAGGACACTGCAAATGGACATCAATCTGTGTCTGATAGGACACTGCAAATGGAGGTCAATCTGTGTCTGATAGGACACTGCAAATGGACAGTCAATCTGTGTCTGATAGGACACTGCAAATGGACAGTCAATCTGTGTCTGATAGGACACTGCAAATGGACATCAATCTGTGTCTGATAGGACACTGCAAATGGAGGTCAATCTGTGTCTGATAGGACACTGCAAATGGAGGTCAATCTGTGTCTGATAGGACACTGCAAATGGACATCAATCTGTGTCTGATAGGACACTGCAAATGGACGTCAATCTGTGTCTGATAGGACACTGCAAATGGAGGTCAATCTGTGTCTGATAGGACACTGCAAATGGACATCAATCTGTGTCTGATAGGACACTGCAAATGGACATCAATCTGTGTCTGATAGGACACTGCAAATGGAGGTCAATCTGTGTCTGATAGGACACTGCAAATGGACATCAATCTGTGTCCGATAGGACACTGCAAATGGAGGTCAATCTGTGTCTGATAGGACACTGCAAATGGAGTTCAATCTGTGTCTGATAGGACACTGCAAATGGACATCAATCTGTGTCTGATAGGACACTGCAAATGGGCATCAATCTGTGTCTGATAGGACACTGCAAATGGACATCAATCTGTGTCTGATAGGACACTGCAAATGGACTTCAATCTGTGTCTGATAGGACACTGCAAATGGAGGTCAATCTGTGTCTGATAGGACACTGCAAATGGACAGTCAATCTGTGTCTGATAGGACACTGCAAATGGAGTCAATCTGTGTCTGATAGGACACTGCAAATGGACGGTCAATCTGTGTCTGATAGGACACTGCAAATGGACATCAATCTGTGTCTGATAGGACACTGCAAATGGAGGTCAATCTGTGTCTGATAGGACACTGCAAATGGAGGTCAATCTGTGTCTGATAGGACACTGCAAATGGACATCAATCTGTGTCTGATAGGACACTGCAAATGGAGGTCAATCTGTGTCCGATAGGACACTGCAAATCGGGGTCAATCTGTGTCTGATAGGACACTGCAAATGGAAGTCAATCTGTGTCTGATAGGACACTGCAAATGGACATCAATCTGTGTCTGATAGGACACTGCAAATGGAAGTCAATCTGTGTTTGATAGGACAGTGCAATTGGACGGTCCAATCTGTGTCTGATAGGACACTGCAAATGGACGGTCAATCTGTGTCTGATAGGACACTGCAAATGGACAGTCAATCTGTGTCTGATAGGACACTGCAAATGGAGGTCAATCTGTGTCTGATAGGACACTGCAAATGGAGTCAATCTGTGTCTGATGGGACACTGCAAATGGAGTCAATCTGTGTCTGATAGGACACTGCAATGGAGGCTCAATCTGTGTCTGATAGGACACTGCAAATGGACATCAATCTGTGTCTGATAGGACACTGCAAATGGAGGTCAATCTGTGACTGATAGGACACTGCAAATAGACGTCAATCTGTGTCCGATAGGACACTGCAAATGGAGGTCAATCTGTGTCTGATAGGACACTGCAAATGGACATCAATCTGTGTCTGATAGGACACTGCAAATGGAAGTCAATCTGTGTCTGATAGGACACTGCAAATGGAGGTCAATCTGTGTCTGATAGGACACTGCAAATGGACATCAATCTGTGTCTGATAGGACACTGCAAATGGACATCAATCTGTGTCTGATAGGACACTGCAAATGGAGGTCAATCTGTGTCTGATAGGACACTGCAAATGGAGGTCAATCTGTGTCTGATAGGACACTGCAAATGGACATCAATCTGTGTCTGATAGGACACTGCAAATGGAAGTCAATCTGTGTCTGATAGGACACTGCAAATGGACTCAATCTGTGTCTGATAGGACACTGCAAATGGACATCAATCTGTGTCTGATAGGACACTGCAAATGGACGTCAATCTGTGTCTGATAGGACACTGCAAATGGACGTCAATCTGTGTCTGATAGGACACTGCAAATGGACGTCAATCTGTGTCTGATAGGACACTGCAAATGGACAGTCAATCTGTGTCTGATAGGACACTGCAAATGGACATCAATCTGTGTCTGATAGGACACTGCAAATGGACATCAATCTGTGTCTGATAGGACACTGCAAATGGACGTCAATCTGTGTCTGATAGGACACTGCAAATGGACATCAATCTGTGTCTGATAGGACACTGCAAATGGACATCAATCTGTGTCTGATAGGACACTGCAAATGGGAGGTCAATCTGTGTCTGATAGGACACTGCAAATGGAGGTCAATCTGTGTCTGATAGGACACTGCAAATGGCCAGGTCAATCTGTGTCTGATAGGACACTGCAAATGGAAGTCAATCTGTGTCTGATAGGACACTGCAAATGGAGGTCAATCTGAGTCTGTTAGGACACTGCATATGGACATCAATCTGTGTCTGATAGGACACTGCAAATGGACATCAATCTGTGACTGATAGGACACTGCAAATGGAGGTCAATCTGTGTCTGATAGGACACTGCAAATGGACATCAATCTGTGACTGATAGGACACTGCAAGTGGACATCAATCTTTGTCTGATAGGACGCTGCAGATGGACGTCAATCTGTGTCTGATTGGACACTGCAAATGGACGTCAATCTGTGTCTGATAGGACACTGCAAATGGACGTCAATCTGTGTCTGTTCCGACACTGCATACGGAGGTCAATCTGTGTCTGATAGGACACTGCAAATGGAGGTCAATCTGTGTCTGATAGGACACTGCAAATGGACATCAATCTGTGTCTGATAGGACACTGCAAATGGAGGTCAATCTGTGACTCATAGGACACTGCAAATGGACGTCAATCTGTGACTGATAGGACACTGCAAATGGAGGTCAATCTGTGTCTGATAGGACACTGCAAATGGAGGTCAATCTGTGTCTGATAGGACACTGCAAATGGACATCAATCTGTGTCTGATAGGACACTGCAAATGGAGCTCAATCTGTGTCTGATAGGACACTGCAAATGGACATCAATCTGTGTCTGATAGGACACTGCAAATGGAGGTCAATCTGTGTCTGATAGGACACTGCAAATGGAGATCAATCTGTGTCTGATAGGACACTGCAAATGGACGGCAATCTGTGTCTGATAGGACACTGCAAATGGAGATCAATCTGTGTCTGATAGGACACTGCAAATGGAGGTCAATCTGTGTCTGATAGGACACTGCAAATGGACGTCAATCTGTGTCTGATAGGACACTGCAAATGGACGTCAATCTGTGACTGATAGGACACTGCAAATGGACATCAATCTGTGTCTGATAGGACACTGCAAATGGACATCAATCTGTGTCTGATAGGACACTGCAAATGGACAGTCAATCTGTGTCTGATAGGACACTGCAAATGGACATCAATCTGTGTCTGATAGGACACTGCAAATGGAGGTCAATCTGTGTCTGATAGGACACTGCAAATGGAGGTCAATCTGTGTCTGATAGGACACTGCAAATGGACGTCAATCTGTGTCTGATAGGACACTGCAAATGGACATCAATCTGTGTCTGATAGGACACTGCAAATGGAGGTCAATCTGTGTCTGATAGGACACTGCAAATGGACATCAATCTGTGTCTGATAGGACACTGCAAATGGACATCAATCTGTGTCTGATAGGACACTGCAAATGGACGTCAATCTGTGTCTGATAGGACACTGCAAATGGAGGTCAATCTGTGTCTGATAGGACACTGCAAATGGACATCAATCTGTGTCTGATAGGACACTGCAAATGGAGGTCAATCTGTGTCTGATAGGACACTGCAAATGGACATCAATCTGTGACTGATAGGAGACTGAAAAGGAGTCAATCTGTGTCTGATAGGACACTGCAAATGGACATCAATCTGTGTCTGATAGGACACTGCAAATGGACGTCAATCTGTGTCTGATAGGACACTGCAAATGGACATCAATCTGTGTCTGATAGGACACTGCAAATGGAGGTCAATCTGTGTCTGATAGGACACTGCAAATGGAGGTCAATCTGTGTCCTATAGGACACTGCAAATGGACATCAATCTGTGTCTGATAGGACACTGCAAATGGAGGTCAATCTGTGTCTGATAGGACACTGCAAATGGATGTCAATCTGTGTCTGATAGGACACTGCAAATGGAGGTCAATCTGTGTCTGATAGGACACTGCAAAATGGACATCAATCTGTGTCTGATAGGACACTGCAAATGGACATCAATCTGTGTCTGATAGGACACTGCAAATGGACATCAATCTGTGTCTGATAGGACACTGCAAATGGAGGTCAATCTGTGTCTGATAGGACACTGCAAATGGACATCAATCTGTGTCTGATAGGACACTGCAAATGGAGCATCAATCTGTGTCTGATAGGACACTGCAAATGGACGTCAATCTGTGTCTGATAGGACACTGCAAATGGAGGTCAATCTGTGTCTGATAGGACACTGCAAATGGAGGTCAATCTGTGTCTGATAGGACACTGCAAATGGACGTCAATCTGTGTCTGATAGGACACTGCAAATGGAGGTCAATCTGTGTCTGATAGGACACTGCAAATGGACATCAATCTGTGTCTGATAGGACACTGAAAATGGACATCAATCTGTGTCTGATAGGACACTGCAAATGGACATCAATCTGTGTCTGATAGGACACTGCAAATGGAGGTCAATCTGTGACTGATAGGACACTGCAAATGGAGGTCAAATCTGTGTCTGATAGGACACTGCAATGGACGTCAATCTGTGTCTGATAGGACACTGCAAATGGAGGTCAATCTGTGTCTGATAGGACACTGCAAATGGACATCAATCTGTGTCTGATAGGACACTGCAAATGGACATCAATCTGTGTCTGATAGGACACTGCAACAATGGAGTCAATCTGTGTCTGATAGACACTGCAAATGGACGTCAATCTGTGATCTGATAGGACACTGCAACTGGACATCAATTTGTGTCTGATAGGACACTGCAAATCGAGGTCAATCTGTGTCTGATAGGACACTGCAAATGGACATCAATCTGTGTCTGATAGGACACTGCAAATGGAGGTCAATCTGTGTCTGATAGGACACTGCAAATGGAGGTCAATCTGTGACTGATAGGACACTGCAAATGGACGTCAATCTGTGTCTGATAGGACACTGCAAATGGAGTGCAATCTGTTTCTGATAGGCCACTGCAAATAGAGCTCAATCTGTGACTGATAGGACACTGCAAATGGACATCAATCTGTGTCTGATAGGACACTGCAAATGGACGTTCAATCTGTGACTGATAGGACACTGCAAATGGAGGTCAATCTGTGTCTGATAGGACACTGCAAATGGACAGTCAATCTGTGTCTGATAGGACACTGCAAATGGACATCAATCTGTGTCTGATAGGACACTGCAAAATGGAGGTCAATCTGTGTCTGATAGGACACTGCAAATGGAGGTCAATCTGTGTCTGATAGGACACTGCAAATGGAGTCAATCTGTGTCTGATAGGACACTGCAAAATGGACGTCAATCTGTGTCTGATAGGACACTGCAAATGGACATCAATCTGTGTCTGATAGGACACTGCAAATGGACATCAATCTGTGTCTGATAGGACACTGCAAATGGACATCAATCTGTGTCTGATAGGACACTGCAAATGGAGCTCAATCTGTGTCTGATAGGACACTGCAAATGGAGGTCAATCTGTGTCTGATAGGACACTGCAAATGGAGGTCAATCTGTGTCTGATAGGACACTGCAAATGGAGGTCAATCTGTGTCTGATAGGACACTGCAAATGGACATCAATCTGTGACTGATAGGACACTGCAAATGGATATCAATCTGTGTCTGATAGGACACTGCAAATAGAGCTCAATCTGTGTCTGATAGGACACTGCAAATGGACGTCAATCTGTGTCTGATAGGACACTGCAAATGGAGGTCAATCTGTGTCTGATAGGACACTGCAAATGGACATCAATCTGTGTCTGATAGGACACTGCAAATGGAAGTCAATCTGTGTCTGATAGGACACTGCAAATGGACATCAATCTGTGTCTGATAGGACACTGCAAATGGACATCAATCTGTGTCTGATAGGACACTGCAAATGGAAGTCAATCTGTGTCTGATAGGACACTGCAAATGGACATCAATCTGTGTCTGATAGGAGACTGCAAATGGAAGTCAATCTGTGTTTGATAGGACAGTGCAATTGGAGGTTAATCTGTGTCTGATAGGACACGGCAAATGGACATCAATCTGTGTCTGATAGGACACTGCAAATGGACATCAATCTGTGTCTGATAGGACACTGCAAATGGACGTCAATCTGTGTCTGATAGGACACTGCAAATGGACATCAATCTGTGTCTGATAGGACACTGCAAATGGACTTCAATCTGTGTCTGATAGGACACTGCAAATGGACAGTCAATCTGTGTCTCATAGGACACTGCAAATGGACATCAATCTGTGTCTGATAGGATACTGCAAATGGACATCAATCTGTGACTGATAGGACACTGCAAATGGGACATCAATCTGTGTCTGATAGGACACTGCAAATGGACGGTCAATCTGTGTCTGATAGGACACTGCAAATGGACAGTCAATCTGTGTCTGATAGGACACTGCAAATGGACGTCAATCTGTGTCTGATAGGACACTGCAAATGGACATCAATCTGTGTCTGATAGGACACTGCAAATGGACATCAATCTGTGTCTGATAGGACACTGCAAATGGACATCAATCTGTGTCTGATAGGACACTGCAAATGGACATCAATCTGTGTCAGATAGGACACTGCAAATGGACATCAATCTGTGTCTGATAGGACACTGCAAATGGAGGTCAATCTGTGTCTGATAGGACACTGCAAATGGACATCAATCTGTGTCTGATAGGACACTGCAAATGGACGTCAATCTGTGTCTGATAGGACACTGCAAATGGACATCAATCTGTGTCTGATAGGACACTGCAAATGGACATCAATCTGTGTCTGATAGGACACTGCAAATGGACATCAATCTGTGTCTGATAGGACACTGCAAATGGAGGTCAATCTGTGTCTGATAGGACACTGCAAATGGACATCAATCTGTGTCTGATAGGACACTGCAAATGGAGGTCAATCTGTGACTGATAGGACACTGCAAATGGACGTCAATCTGTGTCTGATAGGACACTGCAAATGGAGGTCAATCTGTGTCTGATAGGACACTGCAAATGGACGTCAATCTGTGTTTGACAGGACGCTACAAATGGAGGTTAATCTGTGTCTGATAGGACACTGCAAATGGACATCAATCAGTGTCTGATAGGACACTGCAAATGGAGGTCAATCTGTGTCTGATAGGACAATGCAAATGACGTCAATCTGTGTCTGATAGGACACTGAAAATGGACATCTATCCGTGTCTGATAGGACACTGCAAATGGATGTCAATCTGTGTCTGATAGGACACTGCAAATGGACATCAATCTGCGTCTGATAGGACACTGCAAATGGACATCAATCTGTTTCTGTTAGGACACTGCTAATGGAGGTCAATCTGTGGCTGATAGGAGACTGCAAATGGGCATCAATCTGTGTCTGATAGGACACTGCAAATGGACATCAATCTGTGTCTGATAGGACACTGCAAATGGATATCAATCTGTGTCTGATAGGACACTGCAAATTGACATCAATCTGTGTCTGATAGGACACTGCAAATGGTGGTCAATCTGTGTCTGATAGGACACTGCAAATGGACATCAATCTGTGTCTGATAGGACACTGCAAATGGACATCAATCTGTGTCTGATAGGACACTGCAAATGGAGGTCAATCTGTGTCTGATAGGACACTGCCAAATGGACGGTCAATCTGTGTCTGATAGGACACTGCAAATGGACAGTCAATCTGTGTCTGATAGGACACTGCAAATGGAGAGTCAATCTGTGTCTGAAGGACACTGCAAATGGACTGTCAATCTGTGTCTGATAGGACACTAGCAAATGGACGGTCAATCTGTGACTGATAGGACACTGCAAGGACATCAATCTGTGTCGATAGGACACTGCCAAATGGACATCAAACTGTGGCTGACAGGACACTGCAAATGGACATCAAACTGTGGCTGACAGGACACTGCAAATGGAGGTCAATCTGTGTCTGATAGGACACTGCAAATGGATGTCAATCTGTGTCCTGATAGGACACTGCAAATGGACATCAATCTGTCTCTGAGAGCACACTGCAAATGGAGGTCAATCTGAGTCTGATAGTATACTGCAAATGGAGGTCAATCTGTGTCTGATAGGACACTGCAAATGGACATCAATCTGTGTCTGATAGGACACTGCAAATGGACGTCAATCTGTGTCCTATAGGACACTGCAAATGGACATCAATCTGTGTCTGACAGGACACTGCAAATGGACATCCAATCTGTGTCTGATAGGACACTGCAAATGGAGGTCAATCTGAGTCTGATAGGACACTGCAATTGGACATCATCTGTGTCTGACTAGGACACTGCAAAAGGACGTCAATCTGTGTCTGATAGGACACTGCAAATGACGTCAATCTGTGTCTGATAGGACACTGCAAATGGACAACAATCTGTGACCGATAGGGCACTGCAAATGGACATCAATCGTCCACTGATAGGACACTGCAAATGGACATCAATATGTGTCTGATAGGACACTGCAAATGGACATCAATCTGTGTCTGATAGGACACTGCCAATCGAGGTCAATCTGTGTCTGATAGGACACTGCAAATAGAGGTCAATCTGTGTCTGATAGGACACTGCAACTAGGAAGTCAATCTGTGTCTGACTAGGACACTGCAAATGGACCGTCAATCTGTGGTCTGATAGGACACTGAAAATGGACGTCAATATGTGTCTGATAGGACACTGCAAATCGAGGTCAATCTGTGTCCGATAGGGCACTGGAAATGGAGGTCAATCTGTGACTGTTAGGACACTGCAAATGGAGGTCAATCTGTGTCTGATCAGGACACTGCAAATGGACGTCCAATCTGTGTCTGACTAGGACAACTGCAAATAGGCACTCAATCTGTGTCTGATAGGACACTGCAAATGGACATCAATCTGTGTCTGATAGGACACTGCAAATGGACATCAATCTGTGTCTGATAGGGACACTGCAAATGGACATCAATCTGTGTCTGATAGGACACTGCAATGGACGTCAATCTGTGTCTGATAGGACACTGCAAATGGACGTCCAATCTGTGTCTGATAGGACCTGCAAATGGACATCAATCTGTGTCTGATAGGACACTGCAAATGGAGGTCAATCTGTGTCTGATAGGACACTGCAAATGGACATCAATCTGTGTCTGATAGGACACTGCAAATGGACATCAATCTGTGTCTGATAGGACACTGCAAATGGACATCAATCTGTGTCTGATAGGACCCTGCAAATGGAGGTCAATCTGCGTCCGATAGGACACTGCAATGTACATCAATCAGTGTCTGATAGGACACTGCAAATCGACATCAATCTGTGTCTGATAGGACACTGCAAATGGACATCAATCTGTGTCTGATAGGACACTGCAAATGGACATCAATCTGTGTCCGATAGGACACTGCAAATGGAGGTCAATCTGTGTCTGATAGGACACTGCAAATGGAGGTCAATCAGTGATCTGGATAGGACACTGCAAAATGGAGGTCAATCTGTGTCTGAAAGGACACTGACAAATGACGAGGTCAATCTGTGTCTGATAGGA